>NC_052355.1:39283326-39394947 GCF_009727055.1 Benincasa hispida | reverse complement strand
CAAGCATGAGGCTTTGAAACACATCTTTAGCTTCAAAATGAAAGAAAGCACCTCTGTTCGTGAACACGTGCTGAATATGATGGTCCACTCTAACGTGGCGGATATGAATGGGTCTAAAATTGATGAGGGCAGTCAGGATAGCATTATCCTACATTCATTGTCGAAGAGTTTCCTCCACTTTGTTAGCAATACGATTCTTAACAAAGTGGACTACTCCCTTACCACTCTCCTCAACGAGTTGTAGACTTACAAATCCTTGCTGAAAAGTAAGGAGAAAAAGGGAGGTGAGGCAAATGTTGTCTCATCCTCTAAAAGGTTCGATCGAGGTTCGACCTCAAGAACAAAGTCTGCACCTTCAACTTCTAACTCTTGAAAGGGGAAAAAGAAGAAGGGTGGTAAAGGGAAAGGGAATGTGCCTGCTAACCCGCCACTTGTCGCCTAGAAGAAGCATCCACCGCCAGTTGAAAAAGGAAAATGCTTCCATTGTAACCAAGACGGACATTAGAAGAGGAATTGTCCTCGTTATCATAAGAAAAATAGGCCTACCAAGGCTAAGGCCAATGCAGACAAAGGGGATTAGATCCTGGTGACAATTGGAAGCTGGTAAGATGACATTGCGAGTAGACACTGGGCACATCATCTCAGCTGTAGCAATGGGAGACATCCAGTTAATTTTATAAAATAGGTTTCTTATATTAAAAGATGTCTTTGTAGTTCCTGAACTAAAAAGGATTTCTGTAAAGTGTCTGTTACAATACAATTACACTCTTTCTTTTAAATTGAATAAAACATTTATTCATAAGGATGGTGTTGAAATTTGTATAGATAAACTGGAAAATAACTTGTATGTGTTAAGATCTTTAGCCTTAAGTTCCCTCCATAACATAGAGATGTTTAAATCTGTCGTAACTCAATCTAAACGCCAACGAGTTTCTCCAAAAGAAAATGCCCAACTTTGGCACCTTCGATTAGGGCACATCAATCTCAATAGGATTGAGAGATTGGTGAAGAATGGTCTTCTAAGCGAGTAAGAGGAAAATTCTTTACCAGTGTGCAAATCTTGTCTTGAAGGTAAGATGACTAAAAGACCTTTTACTGGAGAAGGTTATCGAGCCAAAAAGCCTCTTGAATTAGTACATTTTGACCTTTGTGGTCCTATGAATGTGCGAGCTCGAGGAGGCTGTGAGTACTTTATCAGTTTTACTGATGATTACTCAAGATATGGACATGTCTATCTGATGTAACGGAGGTCTAAATCTTTTGAAAAGTTCAAATTATTTAAGGCCGAAGTTGAGAATGCTTTGGATAGAAGAATAAAAGCACTTCGATCAGATCGAGGTGGAGAGTTTTTGGATTCTGAGTTCCAGGACTATTTATTAGAACATGGAATCATTTCCCAACTCTCGGCACCGAGTACACCTCAGCAAAATGGTGTAGCAGATAGGAGAAACAAAACCTTATTGGATATGGTTCGTTCGATGATGAGTTACGCTTCCTTACCAGACTTTTTGGGGTTTCATAGTGGAGACTACAGTATACATTATCCACTGTGTTCCTTCTAAGAGTGTTGCAAGAACACCTCTGGAGTTGTGGAACAGGCGTAAAGCTAGTTTACGTCCGAAAACAAGATGTCCAACACATATGCTTGAAGCAAATACCAAGAAGTTGGAATCACGATCGAGGTTGTGCCTCTTTGTAGGCTACCCCAAAGATACACGAGGAGGTTACTTTTATTATCCGTCCGAAAACAAGATGTTTGTTTCTACGAACGCTACTTTCCTAGAGGAGGATCATATCAGGGAGCACAGTCCACGTAGTAAAGTAGTGTTAAGTGAGCTTTCCAAAGAAACTACTGAAACTTCAACAAGAGTTGTTGAAGGACCTACTTCATCAACCAGAGTTATTGATGATAGTTCATCTGGTAGGTCGGTTTCACCTCAAGAGTTAAGGGAACCTCGACCCAGTGGGAGGGTTATGAACCCGCCTGATCGCTATCTGGGTTTCACTAAAATCCTAGCTATGGTGATAGATGGCGACGTTGAGGATCCGTTGTTCGATAAAAAGGCAATGGAGGATGTTGACCGGGATGAATGGGTCAAAGCCATGAATCTGGAGATGGAGTCGATGTACTTCAACTCGGTATGGAATCTTGTAGATTAGCTTGATGGGGTAAGACCTAGGTTATAAATGGATCTACAAGCGCAAACGGGGTGTTGATGGGAAGATACAAACCTTCAAGGCTCGACTTGTGGCAAAGGGTTATACCCAGGTGGAGGGAGTCAACTATGAGGAGACTTTCTCACCTGTTGCCATGTTAAAATCGATCCATATCCTCCTGTCCATTGCAGTTTATTATAATTATGAGATTTGGTAAATGAACGTCAAGACGGCTTTTCTAAATGGCAATCTTGAGGAGACCATTTACATGGTGTAACCCGAAGGATTCATTGCCCAAGGTCAAGAACAAAAAGTTTGCAAACTGAATCAGTCCATTTATGGGCTGAGGCAGGCGTCTCGATCTTGGAATATTCGATTTAATGTTGCGATCATGAACCTTGTGTTTACAAGAAAATAGTCAACAGTTCAGTGGCTTTCTTAGTATCGTATGTATACGATATACTACTCATTAGGAATGATGTAGGTCGACTGACTGTAGTTAAGAACTAGCTAGCGACCCAATTCTAAATGAAAGATTTGGGAGGGGCTCAGTTTGTTCTGGGTATACAGATCTTTCGGGATTGTAAGAACAAATTGCTTGTGTTGTCTTAGGCATCGTATATTGACAAAATCTTGCTCAAGTACTCGATGCAGAACTCCAAAAAGGGCCTACTGCCATTCAGGCATGGAGTCACTTTGTCTAAGGACATGTGTCCTAAGATGCCTCAAGAGGTTAAGGACATGAGACAGGTCCTATATGCATCTGTCGTTGGCAGTTTAATTATACGATGCTCTACACTAGGCCAGATCTGCTATGTTGTGGGAATAGTTCGTAGGTATCATTCTAACCTAGGCCAAGGTCACTGGACCGCAGTTAAGAACATCCTCAAGTATCTTCGGAGAACGAGGGACTACATACTCGTGTATGAGTCTAGGGATTTGATCCTTACTGGATACATAGATTCTGACTTTCAGACTGATAAGGACTCTCAAAAGTCCAGTTGAGGGTTAATATTTATTCTTAATGGAGGAGTTGTAGTATGGCAGAGCACTAAGTAGGGGTGCATCGTCGACTCAACAATGGAGGTCGAGTACATAGCGGCTTGTGAAGCTGCTAAAGAGGCCGTCTGGCTCAGAAAGTTTTGACACAGCTAAAAAGTTTTCTAGATATGTCTAGGCCATATCCTCTATTGTGACAATAGTGTACTGTGGCAACTCCAAGGAAGCCAAGAGTAATAGACGTGGCAACACAAGAGACGGGGGTATCATCTGATCCACAAGATAGTGCATCGAGGAACATGATCGCACGAAGATCGCCTCAGAGCCAAAACTTGTCGATCCATTTATAAAGTCTCTCAGGTACAGTGTTTGAGGTCACCTTTACAGCATGGTCTACGGACTACCCGGCGTGACTAAAGCAATGGAGATTTGTTGCACTGGTTTTATGCCCTAGTTTTGTTTTTACTGTTTACTTTACTCCACTTTGCTTTAGAACAAGTGGGAGATTATTGGTTTGTGTCCTAAAGTCTCGTGTCCTATAGTTTGTAAACAACTTTGTACGAACACTTGTGATGTATAATATTATATGATATTTACTTCACCTCTTGACTTTGCACATTTAGATGTTTTTTATTTTACCACAAACCAATAAACTTAATATCCCTGGTTATCTTTATGTAACTTAAGCATGTATGTAGTGACATACAAGTGGATCATGTCTTAAGTGACAACCAAAATAGTCTGTAGTATATGGATATAGAAGGGAAACCTTATCCTGGTAACACTACGGATGCGGCCCACTTTGTGCAATTATTACAAATGTTGTGACTTATCACAGATGGTCTGATCCTGATCATTCGTATAGTGGACATGCGAGCGGAGGTGTCATATACAAAGAATTTATATAAGACCTAACCTCGAAATGTTAATGTATTTCCATATAACTCTGTTCATGACTGAGACTTCACTTCATTAGGATGACCATAGGTAACATGACCTCAATCCTGAGTGAGTTGGGAACTTATGCCATTGAGGGCGGTCCTTTGATTTGCATGGGTTTGAGTGGCCAGAGTGCCGACTCAAACCTACCATTTTGGGGATTCGTCTGATTTGGGAGCTGGGAACTCAGCTTCACAAGATAGAGTTCATTTTTTTCCCCAAAGTAGGGGTAAATAGATAGATCGCTCTCTTAAGGGCTGATCCCAAAGCTTGAACGATGTGGCGCAACGAACCTTTTCATGGCCCAAGAGGTGTTCACACATAATAGAACTATGTTGTATTGTTTATTAGAGGGATCAGTGGTACTTAAGGAGGAAGATGTAATTACAGGGGCAAAACGGTAAATTGACCTGCTGTAATTACGAGCATATGTTAAAGAGTCATCATACTGATGATTGGTTATATCCAATGAACATAGAAATAAATCTATGGCAAGAAGAGTTTAACTGTCGGTATTTAGTAGAATGCCTGGTAGTTGACGAATGGTGGATATCGTGACTAAAGAGTTTAGTCGATTATTCACATACCGTTGGAGCTTCGAGCCATAGGTCTATAAGGTTCCCTTGGTAGCTTGGATACAAGTTGAGAGTCAGTTTTTGGGTTAGTTTGAAATGTTTAAATTGGCAAGAGGGAGTTTGATCTAATTGAACGAGTTAATTAAATATGATATAATTAACTTTATATATGAGATACATTAATTTGGAGGAAATTGGATATAAATATGATTTATATCTAGTAGAGGAAAATATTATAATTAATATATGATATTAATTTATATGTTATGAATATAATAAGATCACATTCAT
Organism: Benincasa hispida; assembly: GCF_009727055.1. Classification (NCBI taxonomy): domain Eukaryota; kingdom Viridiplantae; phylum Streptophyta; class Magnoliopsida; order Cucurbitales; family Cucurbitaceae; genus Benincasa; species Benincasa hispida. Next base: position 39,389,986 of record NC_052355.1, on the reverse strand, counting down.
TGGACGATTATAAAGGAAATGGGACGACGTCTCTTCTGTTCTAAATATCAAATGAATGCATTATAAATAGCTGACGGTGTGTTGAGAACAAAGGTGCGGATATTGTGAAAAAGATAGTGTCGTGATTTAGAAAACCAGTGCCTATACGATAGTGACTGCATGATTGCTTACATATACGATATTGCTAAGCGATTGCTTACCGATTACACCATCGCACGCTAATAACTAAATGATCGTTTACCTTTTCCTAAGCGATCGTTTAGCTCCCGATATTTACTAAATGATCGTATTGACGATCACTTAGTTTTTCCTACACGATCGTTTGGACGATCGTTCACCCTTTTCCTACACGATCGTTTATATGATCACTTACCTTTTCCTACACGATCGCTTACTTTTTCCTACACGATCGTATATTTCACCTAAACGATCAAGCATCTTGTCTATGCGATAGACGACCTCATCTCCCACTTTCTTGATCGTTGTGTATGGTCTCTCTTCCTTCTTCCCTCTACCAAATCCGAAAAAATCACACACTTTGGATTCTCACTCCAAAAATACTGAGGGCTCTAAGTTGTGGTGTCTTCTCCGTTTCCTTCTGTCCGAGTGGCGATTGTTCGAGGTAGACAGTTGGGTTTTAGACTCACTATGAAGAAGAAATCTTCATATGGTATAATCTCTTGATCATTTTAGCATTATGAATGCATATTAGTATGTTTTGAATGTATATGCGGTAATTCTGTCATAATGAATTGGAAAGATTTGCTTCCGTTCGTAGGTACTCTTGAATAAGAGTTCCTTCAAAATGTTCTTTGATGGTTCTATAAAAGAAGATAAGTAAGAAGGGACTTGAATCTTACACTGCTTGAAGGAAATCAAACCCGAGGATTTCCATGAGCAACGGAAGAGATCGTTCCAAATTCCATTCGAAATTGAACACGATCAAATATAGTCTAAAACGGAAACTAACAGGTCATGCATAACAAGAAATTATGGCATGTTAAACGATGATACAAGAGATAGAGAATGCATACCTTGGAAGAAACATTCTTCACGAATCCCTCGATCAATCTCCAAGCATCCAAGAATTGCAACGCTTATAAGCAATAACCAGACTGCTACTAACAGCACGAACAACAAATACAGCCTCCATGAACTGAACTAACAGAGTGAGGACACCACCACAATGATTACCTTGGTATTCTCGGTGTGAGAATCCAGGAATTGTGGGCTTTGTATGATCTTTGTTTGAGGAAGAGACTAGAGAACAACGATCCTATAGACGAGCGAGCAAGTGGGAGATAAGATGTTGTCTATCGTATAGCAATGATAGCCTATCTTATAAAGTTAGCCACGCGATCGTGTAGCTACGATCAGCTGAATGATTATCGTATAGTCAAAGGTAAGCGATCGTTTAGTCTCTGCACAACTATTGCTTAGTGAAACTCTTTCACTTGATAGCTTTTCTCCATGATTTCTTTCCGAATCAAGTAACTTCTAATTTTAGGAAAATAATTTTCCTTTTTATCTCACAGTTATCATAAAACCACCAATAACCTCCCACTCAATCGGATATTAGAGAAAAAAAAATTCATTATCATATAATTAATATATTATAAATAAATATGATAACCAACTTACCATATTATATTTATAACCTATAGTTTTAATATTTCATCTCATGAAACATACAAACCATAGTTTTTTTTTATTTTATGGTACTTAATGTAATTCATATTTACATTAATCCCTCCACTTGATGTATCTCATACATCATACCAATTATATCATATATAATTGAATTTCCTCATGTTAATTTGAACATTTCAAATCAACCCCAAGAGCTGATTCTCAACTTGAATCCATTGAGCTACCAAGGAGACCTTATGGACCTGTAGCTTGAAGCTCTAATGGTACATGAATAGCTGACTAAACTCTTTAGTCACGAGATCCATCATCTGTTAACTGTCGGGTACTCTACTAAAGATCGATAGTTGCACTCTTCACACTACAGATATATTTCTATGTCTATATCAACCAATCAACAGTGCGATAACCCTTCACAGATCACTCGTAAGTACAACTAGGCCAATTTACTATTTTGCCCCTATAGTTACATCTAACTTCTTATGTACTATTGATTCCTCTAATGAACAATAACTCATACATAGTCCTACTATGACTGGGTCCTCTCTTCCAAAGAGAGGATGTAGCCACTATGTTCAAGACCCAGAATCAACTCTTAAGGGAGCAATTTATCTACTTATCCTTGTTTCGGGGAAGGAATGAATTCCATCTTGTGCAACTGAGTTCCCAGCTCCCAAATCAGATAAATCCCCAGAAACGTAGGCTTGTTGAGTTGGCAATCTGACCACTCTGACCCATACTAATCAAAGGACCGCCCTCAAAGGCAGAAGTTCCCAAAACGTTCAGGATTAAGGTCATGTCATCTATGGTCGTTATAGTGAGATGTAAGTCTCAATTATCAATGACGTTATATAAAGAGACGAATCATCTCGTGGTCCAATCTTATACAAACTCTTTGTATAAGACACCCATGCTCGCATGTCTTCACATGAATGGTCAGGATCAGACCATCTATAGTAGTTCACAACACTTGTAAACCTCTCAAAGTGGGTCGTATTCGTTGTATCACCAGGATAAGGTATCCCTCATTTATCTTTATACTACAACCTTTTAGGTTATTACTTAAGGCATGATCCACTTGTATATCTCATATACATGCTTAAGTTTACATACAATAACCACGAATCTTTGTTTATTGGATATGAGTAAATGCAAATAAAATAACTTTTATTTTATTAATAACAAAATAATTTGTACAAAGTTTACAAACTACGGAACTCTGGGAGAATTAAGACACTGATAACGGGTAGAAATACAAGTTATTACAGATCAAATAAGTAAAACAATGAGAGAATGTGACGGTAAAATGAGCAATATCATGTCCAAAAGCGCTAAACTGAAGAAATTGCGATCGCATGCGCCCATCACATAAAAACAGTTAATTCACTTATTTTGTGCAGGAAAAATGCGACGGTGCAAGTAAAATTGTGATCCAAAGCAATTAGGCGTTAGCGCACTTCAAGATTGCGATTGCAAGGCATGCGATCGTATGTGATCGTGAGAAGCTTCTTAAAATGTGGCTGCATAAAGACTGCGCATCAAGGTGACAACATAATAAATCATGATGGGACGGAAAGCTGATGAAGTTCGAATCCGAATTTAGTTGACAAGTCGTTAAAGCCACACTGTAGCAAGTACACTTAACTTTCGATAACCATTAATCAGCGCATCAGAGCAGGAGAATTAATAACCGTCCATCATTGCAATCATTAGAGAGAAAGGCTGTTTCACCTTGAGCTCTATAAATACTGAAGGCCACCATTGTAAAAGATATATAGGATCATATATACAAGTTAGAGAGTCGTTAGTCTGTTCACGTACATACTCATACTTAGACTTAGAGGACGGAGATGAGCAAGGAGACGAGGAAGTCGAGAGATCATTCTCGGACAGATCGAGGAACTGTCAGAAAGCGTTATAAAAGAGAGAGAGCCAACATTTGTGAGAGGAAGGATATACATCTGGACAAAGTTGGAGTAAAAAAGAACAGTGTAAAAGGCCACGAGAAGCAAGACATTGCTTACCGGGCTTCTTATCTCTAAATTCCATTTGTTATTTTGTATTCAGTACTTTATTTATAGAAAATGGAAATCTCATTTCAATCTATGTTCAATCTCTCCACACTTCGCATGAGTAGCTAAATTTCCGAATGGGTTGAGAAGTACTTAGCTAGCATGACTTAAGATTTACATTTTATGCGATCATCTTGTCTTATGTATGTGTCATTCACCCTTTAGAGATACTTGAGAGAGTAGTCTAAAGATAAAATCTAGATTTGAGAGAGCCAGATTAGAATCTAGGCTTGAGAGAGTCATATTAGAACCGCATAAGCAAGAAATAAAAACTTAGACATAAGTTTTATTGCTATTAACACATCGCATGCACCCTAGAAAAAGGATATGATAGTATGCGGTCACCTTGTTTCATGTGTGCATCATTCATCATTGCATAGACAAGAATAGAGGCTTAGACATAAGTCCTATCGAATTTTTTGTATATACATCGTATGCGTCTTAGAAATAGGAATTATGGCATTCTGCATTGAGAGATGACGTGCTATTATTTGTGTGTAGCATGATCGCATAATCTGTATATAATCTTAGGAAGTTTTAGTTAAACCCCTTCATCGCATACTCATTGTAACTCTCGATTTCATCAACTCTGCGTTCAAACTCCGCTGGATAGGAAAAATTCTTAATCAAAACACCATCCAATTCATTTGTTTACACCACCGCAAGAGAATCAAAGCAACCGTCGAATATTTACTTAGTAGTCCCTGTGTTCGACCCTGGACTTACCAGGAAACCTAATGAGGCTTATACTTGGATCTTATTAGGAAAACTTGCATGTTCACCGCATAACACATCACTGCAAACTCACACCATAATCGCATCAAAATTCACACCCATCAGACACCAATCCCAAAAATCTCCCAGTTGTTCTAATGCCTCAGGAGACGAATGTACAATACATGAAAAAACAAGTATAATATACAATAAACTAGGGCATACTCTATACCCACTATCATATCCCACTTTCCCTAGACAAGATGTCGCATGTCTCGTAGACTCAGACTCTCCAGATGACCCTTGAAGACTTTAGCCGGGAGGGCCTTTATAAGCGGATCAGCAACGTTGTGCTCCAACGTGATCTACGTGACTATCACATCACCACGATGCACAATCTCCCTGATCAAATAAGACTTTTATTCTATATGCTTGCCTCTACGATGACTCTGAGGTTCCTTACAATTTGCCACAACCGCGCTGTTATCACAATAGAGTGTGATCGGTAAAGACATATTTGGAACAACTTCCAAATCTATAAGGAACTTTCAAAGCCAAACAACCTCTTTAGCAGCTTCACAAGTGGCTATGTATTTGGCTTTCATCATGGAGTCCGCGATGCATCCTTGCTTGATGCTTTGCTAAACTACAGCCCCTCCATTCAGAGTGAACACTGACCCTGATATCGATTTCCAAGAATCTCTATCAGTCTAAAGGTCAGTATTTGTGTATCTTATAAGGATCAAACCCTTATCTCCATACACAAGCATGTAGTCCCTCGTTCTCCGAAGATACTTGAGGATTGTTTTGACCGTCGTCCAGTAATCTAATCTTGGTTTAGACTGATAACGACTGACAATCCCTACTGCATAGCAAATGTCAAGTCTGGTACATAACATTACATACATTAAGCTTTCAACAGCCGAAGCATAGAGAATCCGTCTCATCTTCTCAACCTCTTGAGGCGTCTTAGGGCATTGCTCTTTAGACAAAACAATTCCATGCTTGAAGGGTAACAAACCCCTCTTAGAATCTTGCATCCTGTACCTAATCAACACTTGATCAATGTACGATGCCTGAGACAAGGCCAACCTTTTGTTCTTCTAATCCTGAATGATTTGGATCCCTAGAATATACTGTGCCTCTCTCAAATCTTTCATTTGGAAATGGGCGGCTAGCCATCTTTTAATGTCAGTCAGAAAACCTATATCATTCCCAATGAGTAGGATATCATCCACATACAGTACCAAGAAAGCTACTGAGCTGTTGATGATTTTTTTGTAGACATAAGGTTCATCAATATTCTGATAAAAGCCAAACGATTTGATCGCATTGTCAAATCTAATGTTCCACGATCTAGACGCTTGTTTCAGCCCATGAATGGACCTATTAAGCTTGCAAACTCTTTGCTCTTGATCTAGAACAATGAACCCCTTTAGTTGAGCCATGTAGATGGTCTCTTTAAGATTACCATTCAGAAAGGCAATCTTGACGTCCATTTGCTATGTCTCATAATCATAAAATGTGGCTATGGACAAGAGTGTCTTGATAGACTTCAACATGACAACAAGTGAGAAAGTTTCCTCATAGTCCACTCCCTCAACCTGGGTATAACCTTTTGCCACGAGTCTAGTCTTAAAGGTCTGCACCTTTCCATCTAAACCTCATTTTTGCTTGTAGATCCACTTACACCCTATAGATTTTACCCCATCAGGCAAACCCACAAGTTTCCAGACATTATTTAAGTGCATAGACTCCATTTCCTAGTTCATGGCTTTAATCTACTCATTTTTGTCAACATCCTCCATTGCTTGCTTATAAGACAATGGATCCTCCACCCCATCAACAAACATGATGTTTTGGGCTTCAGTCAAACCCATGTAGCATTTCGGTGGGTTCAGAACCCTCCTACTACGTTGAGGCAGTCTCAACTCTTGAGATGGTTGACTAGATGAACCGACATCAACAACTCTTATTGATCTATCAGTCTGTTCAACAACTCTTGTTGAACCCTCAGTAGTCTCACTAGAAATCTCATGTAAAATGCACTTACTTCGTGGTTTATGATCCCTGGTGTGGTTTTCTTCTAAGAAGATAGTATTTATCGATACAAACACTTTGTTCTCACTTGGATCATAGAATTATCCACCCCCCATTTCCCTAGGGTAGCCTATAAAGAGGTAAACTTTAAAACGTGATTCCAACTTCTTTGGGTTAGCCACACGCACGTGGGCTGGACATCCCCAAATCCTAAAGTGGCGTAAACTACCTTTACGGCCTCTCCACAGCTCAAAAGGTGTTTCAGAAACACTTTTCGAGGGAAAGTTGTTTAAAATGTAACATGCAGTCTCCACTGCAAATCCCCAAAACGAGTCTGGAAGATGAGCATAACTCATCATAGACCGAACCATGTCCAACAAGGTTCTGTTTCTTCTTTCTGATACACCAATCTGCTGAGGTGTACCTAGGGCTGAGAGTTGGGACATAATTCCATGTTCTATCATATAGTTCTAGAATTCGAGATCCATATACTCTCCACCACGATCAGATCGTAGTGTTTTTATCTTCTTACCTAACAAGTTTTCAACTTCAGCCTTATATTCCTTGAACTTGTCAAGAGCTTCAGACTTACATTACATTAGGTATAGATACTCGTACCTTGAATAATTATCTATGAAAGAAATGAAATATTCATACCCACCTCGAGCTCTAACACTCATAGAACCATAGAGGTCTGAATGTATCAGCTTCAAGGTTTCCTTGGATCTACAACCTTTTTCAGTAAAAGGTCGTTTGGTCATCTTGCCTTCAAGACATGATTCACATATTGGTAAAGAGTTTTCTTCTAAACTCTTTAGAAGTCCACATTTCACCAACTGCTCAATCCTATTGAGGTTAATGTGACCCAACCTTAGATGCCAAAGATGGGTGTTTTCCTTAGGAGCTGGTTTTTTGCAGTTGTCGTTGTACTGAACATTTCAGTATTAAGCAAGGCTTTTATGACAAGCAAGACTTTTATGACTAACGACCTTAGTACATATAAGTTATTTTCCATTGAACCAAAACCAATCTCCATTCCATTCTTGAAAATAAACATTTTACTCTCAGAAAAGGAGACGGTATAACCTTAGTCAATGAGACAAGAAACCGAGATTAAGTTCCTCTTAATATGAGGAACTACGAAAACATTATCCAGTAATAGATAACGTTTCTTGTCCAACAATAAGTTCAGCCTGCTCACAGTAACAGCTGAAACAACCTCACTAGTACCGACTCAAAGAGTCAACTCTTCTTATGGCAACGTATGTCAGGAACTGAATCCTTGGTAAGAAGTACTAACATGGTTAGTAGCACCTAAATCAAGTATTCAAGCAGAATCATCATTCTCTACCAAACACGTCTCTAAGACAAATAAATCACATTTACTGTCTTCAGGCTTCTTCCTCTTCTAGAGAGTACTGGGATCAGTGTCAGAATCTAAATAATCTCCAAGTTCCATTTTAGAGAGCACTTCTCTTCGATGAACTTCTCCAAAGTCAGCAACACTTGCTTTCTCTAACTGGAGGTAATCTTGGGAATTGACACTACTGGTTTCTTTGTCATCGATCCCTTTGTGCTCCAAAAGTAAGAACTGACGTTCCAACAATTCTTGCAACGAGTTCATGATCCCACATGCAATGACCATGTTCTCATCCCTTTTGGCCAATGCATCGGGTATGCTAGTCAAAATGTGAAGTCGGGCCAGTGAATTAGCCTTCATCCACAACTTATATGCATTACAAACATTTCACGGTGCATCAAGGGTTGGGACTTGAGGACACTCCTCAACCATGACAAACTCGAGGTCTTTTACCATGAAATATGTTTTAACAGACTCTTTCCAACGTATGTAATCGGTCAAATTAGAGGCATTTAATGTAAAATCATTCAAGTTGTTGAAAAAGAAACACATTGACCTACATTAGGTTTTAGCAAATACTCGTTGAAAAAACAACATCCAATACGGTTTAGCAAAATTGAAATGAACCCCATGTGACATCTAGTTTCGCAATGACGCTTCAGACATTTAAGACAAAATCCACTGAAGGGTAGTCAATTTATCCCTCCTCTAAATTGAGACATTCTCAACCAGCCATTAATATCAGAACAACTCTTGCTCTTATAATGACTTGCCATCATTGATTTGGTCAAGAAATCATTAACTTGCTTAACAATTTCTCATAAGTGTGACTCGTCATTTTAGGCCCTAGAGTTCCGCCCCAAGTAGCCAATTCAAAGGGAAAAATTCGATTGAGGCAAAAACTAAAGTGACCCTATCCATTTTTGGAGTTCACCTTGATATTTACCAATTGTACAAAACCCATCCGAAGGGGGACACTCCCAGGGCGCCATGCGAGAGTGCAAGAAGATCTCATGGAGCAAACCAATGAAAGAGACTGCAGGACGTGTTGACACACACCCTTCACCCACTTACTATAAACACTCTCCCTGTCCACCTTGATATTGACTCATGCAAACACCATCCGAAGGGAGATGCTCCCAGGACACCACGAGGCCAAGCATGAATTTCATGGCGTGAACATTCAGGGAGAATGTGAGTGGAATCATTTATATATATCTCTTCCTCCCACTGAGTATTTTATAACCTAAGGTTTAGTTTACTTAGAAAAACACGGCTAAGGATTTTAACTAAGTGACTTTTTAGGTTTTCCCAAAAGTAACACTTACTTTGGAAAGTTGAACAACTTTTGGTCATCATTCATTAAACTCTTTAACGAAGTCTTTGATCAATTGTCACATGCTTGTAGCAAATCTATCTAATTCACCTTTCCAAGCAGGGGTGTTTCGTTTCCGTCAACTTAAGTACCTCAGCCTAGACAGAACCCGCCTTAGACAAAATCTTTATAGATAGATTTAATACAAATTTAATCTTTTTATGCCAATCAATTTAATCCTATTAAATTGATTCAAAAGATTAAACTTGGGTATCTAATCTCCTTAGAACCTTAAACTTAGGTCTATCTCAATCCAATTTTAAAACCCTTTTAAAACATGAGTTCGCCTAAGTTCGCATGCAACTCTTTCTTATTGATTTTAGTTCTAATTTTCATTATAACGCTTATAACAGGAAACAACTAAAACCAACACAATGCGAAGCTACACATACAAGGCATTCATAACGCTTATAAATTAGCCTAAATGTCATGCTCCATGCATTGTTCATTCATTGTTACTTTTATATAGCACTTATATAACAAAGTAATGAACTAAGAAAACATGCTTCCATACACCCTTATACTATGGCACTTATAATATAAAGATGATGCATGAATATGCTTAATGCATGCATAAATATAACTCTTATATTTCATCATGCATGTACATGCTTTCTTGCAATTTCATCATGCTTTTTGCTATATTATAACATTTATAATATATGATGCATGAACAAAATGCATATCCTAAGGCGGGTTTTAAATCTATATCATACACTATGCCATATAAACCCACATACATCTCATGTACATTAAATAAAAGTTGATGAACCGGGATAAGTAGCCTCAAAATCCTCAAAAGACAAAGGTAAGTATTACAAAGCACAATGAGTCTCCGGTTCAAACAGGAGAATCGAGTCTTGAACCGTCTGGGTAAAGAAACGCTTCTCCTTGATCGTGTAACAAATCTGTATGATCGTCTACATGAAAGAGTAAACTCTTTACTCAATCTTTTAGCAACACTTCCCGAGCTTAAACGATAGTTTAGCAACGATCGTGTACCTTTGACTATGCGATGAAGCATGAAGGCACGCGATCGTGCAACGCGCATCCTACAACCCAAGCCTTAAACGATCATCTAAACGACAATGATGCAGTGAAGCACAATCGTTTAAACGATCGTTAGCAAGCGTCAAAGTATTGTATACCACGTGATCGTGTAGTCAGTGACTATGCGATAAGGCATGCTAACTACACGATCGTTTAGTGTGCGTGCCTTTTATTAAACAATGAGCATCAAATGCTCTAGACGATCGTTTACCTCCAGCGTCCACGAGATCGAGCAACCAACGCTACACGATAAAGCAAACACTTTACCCCATCGTTTATCATTAGCTAAACAATCATTTAATAAATACTACGCGATCGCGTAGAACTTTTCTACACGATTATTTAGCCAAATCTCAACAATAGTTTAGCTTGGACTACATGATACGACCAACCTTTGGTCCTCTTCCTCAATGAGAACCGCATCTTCATGCTTCGAAACTTCATCACGAACGACTCAATAACTTCAAACACTTTGAATTATAGACTCGATTGCATGTTAATTATGCCCAAAAACGCAGAGACCCTTAGAAATTAATACTTTGTAATCGTAAAGAAAGCTTTAAACAGAGGGAATTAACCCATACACATTCATCAACACATTCACAAATGCATTTAACACTTAAACGCAATGTAGAAACCTTAAAACCCGCCACGACTGTAAAAGAAGTTCAAAACAGAAATGGTAATTTAAAATGTCAGAATAACCTGGCTCTGATACCAATTGAAGGAAATCAAACACGAGGATTTCCTTGAGCAGCGGAAGAGATCGTTCTAAATTCCATTTAAAATTGAACACAGGTCATGCACAACAAGAAATTACATCATGTTAAACAATGATACAAGGGATAGAGGATGTATACCTTTGAAGAAACATTCTTCATGAATCCCACGATCAATCTCCAAGTGTCCAAGAACAGCAATGCTCGAACGCAACGACCATACTGTTACCAACAATACGAACAACGAACACAACCTTCATGAACCCAATGAACAGAGTGAGGACACCACCATAATGGTTACCTTGGTATTCTCGATATGAGAATCCAGAAGTTGTGAGCTATGTGTGATCTTGGCTTGAAGAAGAGACTGGAGGATAATGATCATGTAGACGATCGAGCAAGTGGGAGATAAGATGTTGTCTATCGTATAGACGAAGTGCTCGATCGTTTAGTCAACGACAACCTATCGTATAGACTTAGCCACACGATCATTTAGTCAAAGGTAAGTGATCGTTTAATCTCTGCACAACTATCACTTAGTGAAACTCTTTCACTTGATAGCTTTTCTCCGTGAGTTCTTTCCAAATCAAGTAACTTCTAATTTTAGGAAAACAATTTTCTTTTTTATCTCATGGTTACCATAAAACCATCAATAACCTCTCATTCAATCGATTATTAAAGAAAAATAAATTAATTATCATATAATTAATATATTATAAATAAATATGATAACCAACTTACCATATTATATTTATAACCTATAGTTTTAATATTTCATCTCATGAAACANATTATAAATAAATATGATAACCAACTTACCATATTATATTTATAACCTATAGTTTTAATATTTCATCTCATGAAACATACAAACCATAGTTCTTTTTCTATTTTATGGTACTTAATGTAAATTATATTTACATTAATTCCTCCACTTGATGTATCTCATACATCATACCAATTATATCATATATAATTGAATTTCCTCATGTTAATTTGAACATTTCAAATCAACCCCAAGAAATGATTCTCAACTTGAATCCATTGAGTTACCAAGGGGACCTTATGGACCTGTAGCTTGAAGCTCCAACAGTACATGAATAGCTGACTAAACTCTTTAGTGACGAGATCCATTATTCTTTAACTGTTGGGCACTCCACTAAAAACCGATAGCTGCACTCTTTGCACTATAGATATATTTCTGTATCCATATCAACCAATCAACAGTGCGATAACCCTTCACAGATGGCTCGTAAGTATAGCTGGACCAATTTATCGTTTTGCTCCTATAGTTACATCTAACTCCTTAAGTACTAGAATTCCTCTAATGAACAATAAGTTATAGTCCTACTAACTGGGTCCTCTCTTCCAAAGAGAGGATGTGGTTATTATGTTCAAGACCGGAAATCAGCCCTTAAGGGAACAATCTATCTACTTACCCTTACTTTAGGGAATGAGTGAATTTCATCTTGTCTAATTGAGTTCCCAGCTCCCCGATCAGACAAATCCCCAAAAGGTAGGCTTGTTGAGTTGACAATCTGGCCACTCTCACCCATACTAATCAAAGGACCGCTCTCAAAAGCAGGAGTTCCTAAAACACTCAGGATTAAGGTCGTGTCACTTATGGTCGTTATAGTGAGATGTAAGTCTCAATTATCAACGACATTATATAAAGAGACGAATCATCTCATGGTCTAGTCTTATACAAACTCTTTGTATAGGACACCCCTGCTCGCATGTCTTCACATGAATGGTCAGGATCAAACCACCTGTAGTAGTTCACAACATTTGTAAACCTCTAAAAAGCAAGCTGTATCCATAGTGTCACCAGGATAAGGTATCACTCCTTTATCCTTATACTACAAACCTTTTAAGTTATTACTCAAGGCATGATCCACTTGTATATCTCATATACATGCCTAAGTTAACAGACAATAACCATGGATCTTTGTTTATTTGATATGAGTAAATGCAAATAAAATAATTTTTATTTTATTAATAACATTGTGTACAAACTTTACAAACTACGAGACTCCGGGAGAATTAGGACACCAATCCCAACACTCCTTGCTCAACTACAAGTACATAAAGAGCTGCTGCCACCTATTCGATGATGCATTGACGCTTCTGATGTTATCTTGCAGTTTCTTCTCTAAGCTAGAAACCGCATTTTAGTGAGCTCTTCAAACAATGTTCTACAAGCAGCTAAAGCTTTAACACTTTTTCCTTCTTTAGCAATTGCACCCAACCATATATATTTGTGCCATGATCAAGAACAACATTAGAAAAATCTTCATCGACTGCTAATGCTAATGATGATTCCTCATGAACTACATGACTTACCTTGCCAAATAGCTTGGCTTGATCTTTCCAAAATGAAAAAAATAGGGTTCTTAAGCGATTGAATATGACTCTTAATTCCTTCTTCAAAGGGATCCCCGTTTGATCACAATTACATCGAGCCTCTAGTCTTGGAGGAGAACTGGAAAAGAGAAGGAAATAGAGCCTTACAAAGAGAAAACAACCCTAGAAATGAGTAAGCGAATAATGCGAATAATCCTAGTAGTTTTTTACTCCTGCAATTAGCGAAGTGGCTTGTTATAGAGCATCTATTCTGATTTACAAGGAAAATAAGAGTGACTTGCTTTCAAAGAGTTTTTGAGTTCTTTGTACTAGTAATAGAACGGGCACAAGTATGATAAACTTACGTACACATATTTCTAATAGTTAGTAGTCTTTCTCATACCATTTCCTCGCCCATGCTTTCTTTCCCTCTTTGTTATTTGCTCTGCTCACTCTTTGTTGACAGCTACTCTTTACTTTGTTAGAGTTAGAAAACACGCAGCAGAAGTAAAATAGATCATTCATTCAAATTCATTAATTTTGGCTTTAAATTAAGCATGCTCATAAACTAATAAGAGAATTTCATGACATACCTTTGAAGAACCATTTGGAACTCGAATTCTAGCTGCAAATCTCCTCCAAATCAGCTTGTGAACTACCTCAAGGCCTTCCCTACTATCCTCTTGGTGCCTTAGATTGAGTTGTAGGACTCAAAATAAGCTTGGATTAAGGGAATTTGGAGATGAGGTAACTACATCACCATGGTAGAAGACCTTCTTCAACCTCAAGTTTTTCAACAAAAACCTTTCAGTTGCATGCCCGATTTCTACTTCAATCTTCTTTATTTAATGCATGACTTTCATGCAAAGAGGATTGCTGCATGAATTGCACCTTATGCTTGGAAAATTGACTGAAAAACATGGTGGAGTATGTGTGAGCTTCTTGGTTTGAAGGTGGAAAAATCCCACTTTTGGGTTTTCCCATTTTCCATCTTTTTTTTTCAATTTTGATTTACTAATTGATTTCTAAAACGAAATCTTTATTAATTTTACAAAATTAATTCATTAATTAATTTTCTAATAAAATTAATAATAAAAATTATTAAACAATTTAATTAATTATAATTAATTCAATATCATATATTAAATTAATTTAACACGAATTCCACCATCAAGAATCTCAATTCATGAATTTAATATTTACTGATATTTAAATATTAATTGATTCTCTAATTTCGTTTTATTTCAAAATTAAACGTGTACTTATATACATATAATTATTGATTACATTAATTACAATTGAATGTTTCAAATTAACTTATCACGCTACTCTAAGGCAAATCCATTTGTGAGCTAGTAGGGGGAACTCGCGGACCTACAGATCATGGGATCCAACGATTCGAGATTAATTGTCTAAACTCTTTACACCGAATTAACCTCCATTCGTTAACTACTGGGTCACTCCACTAAAGTCAAGAGTTGCACTTCTCTCACTGTAGATATATTATGTCCACTCGATATAACCATGATTAGTAAGTTAACCCTTCACAAGTTGTTCGTAATAACGGTTGGGTCAAATGGCTATTTTACCCCTGAGATTACCTCTTATTTCTTAAGTCCGACTAATCCTCTAATGAACAATTAGTTTGCAAGCCGATCAATAAACCGAGTACCTCTCGGACCAATGAGAGGGTGGGTCCCTTGTTCAAGATCCGGGGTCAGCACTTAAGGGAACGACCTCTCTACTATCCCTGAAAGTAGAAAGGAGTGAATTCCATCTTACCCCTGAAATGGAGGTTTATTGAGTCGACACTATTGAGCCAACCCTCACCTATGAAAATCTAAGGATAATCCCGAATAAACAAGAGTTCATAGTTAGCTTATGATTAAGGTCAAGTTACCTAGATCATCGTTTGAAATAGTCAGTTTTAAATAGTAAGCAACGTTATAAAGTAAAAGTGACTTATTTCGTGGTCCATGATAACTGGCAGAAATGCCAATTATTATAAGCCTTTTATTTAGAATCATGAGGGCTAATGAGTAGAAAACGCGATGATAATACTTAGAATTTGCGAAAAATTGAGTTTTGCATCAATTAGCACCTAAATCCTCACTGACCCCAATATTATGCGTTACTCCATGCCAAAGTGTCTATTTTTGTAGCTATCACAGGAATCAAACGTATTCGTTTGAAATAAGCTATCGCAGACAAACACATGCGCTGAAGCCAGGCGATCGCAAAGACAAATGCATGAGCTAAGCAATCACAGACGATAATCACATGCATCCAACGCATGGAAGTTACAGTAATCGCTTGCGTCCAACGCATGGAAGTTACAGTAATCGCTTGCATCCAACGCATGGGAATTGCGGTGACCGAATGGAGATTGCGGCCACGAAGTGATAGCCATAATAGAAGATCGCAAGATGGGTAAAACGCATTGATAACTTCAGCTAAATTAAGCTCGGACGCATACCTTGGGAGTATCAACAAGTTAAGGCGATGTGAAAATGCCAATACTACGACAAAAGCAGCAGTGAACCATATCGTCATCATGATAGTTGTCGGCGTCCAAACTCTATAAATAGCCCTTGAGACCTTCATTTTAAATCATCTGAATTTCTGCCTCAAGGCAGAAGTTTGTGGTCACAGATGAGAGCTTGAAAGAGATTTTCAATGAGAATTTTTCATCTCCACAACTCAGACCGAGTGACGATTAAAGTATTTGGCGAAGATAGAGCTCAAGAGAGACATCTCCATCATTCAACCATGGCACCATCGGCAGTCTTGACGTAGAGTCCTTTCTTTCTCTTCTAATTTTTGTGTTGTATTACATTTTAGCTTAAGTTATTAAGATATTTTGTAATCAATGCAAATCTTAACTCTTTCATTGTCGTCTTCTTCATCATCTTCATCTCTATCATAGTTTATCTTCAGCGTTTATTTATCAAAGACAATTGCATGCTTAATCGTGTAGCCTAGAGATAGGACGCATGAAGCAACCTACGGAGAGGTGTGTGTTGTGCGAGTATAGTGAGTTAGTCCTCTTTGCTTGGTGAAAGGCTGTAGCAACGCCTGTCTATGGGATGTTGCATTGCTTGTCTATAAGTTAAATAGCCGCGTCTAACTGCCTGAGAAGGTAAGAGAAGCAAAGTTCACATTGTTTCTAGAGATAGGCACAATCTTATGCTCGACGCAACCATGCACTATAGAGATATAGTCATGCGGCTG
This sequence comes from Benincasa hispida, assembly GCF_009727055.1. NCBI lineage: Eukaryota > Viridiplantae > Streptophyta > Magnoliopsida > Cucurbitales > Cucurbitaceae > Benincasa > Benincasa hispida. The sequence goes on along the minus strand of NC_052355.1, from coordinate 39,373,435 downwards.
ACCATCGAGAGGTGTGCGACGCGTTAGTGCAATGATCTGGGATTACTTGGGTGATTTAAGATAATAAACATTACTATGCGTTAATGGTTGTAGTGTCTCTACTTATTCTCTTCACAAATCTTCTATTGCTCAATCTGTTTAATTAGGAGTAGGAATAGTTTGTACATCTATTAAACTTCTTTTTATTTTTCTTTTCATCGCCTTAAACGCATTGCTTCACAAAAATTATTGAGTGACAAGTCCCTGTGTTCGACCTCGGATTACTCGAGAAACTTGCGTTTGCGTTATACTTGGCACGAGCGTAAGAAAACTTGTGATAGGAACGTGTGGTCATTGCATATTAGTTTAACGCATCTTCATTTCGACGCATGACCTCAGACGCATGGGTGCAAACGCATAAGCCATGTCTAACGCATGAATTCATGTATAACCCATCCGTCCTTAATAAATAAAATAAAACAAAGTCACTCCTAAACAATCAACAATCTGATCTTGTACAAACTCATTGCACAGGACTCCCTCATTCCTCATGTCATGACATGTACGAATTAGGATCAGTTCGTCTATAGCACTTTACAATTCTTTGTAACAACTACAAAGTGGGCCGCATCTGATACTGTTACCAGAATAAGGCACCCAACCTTATTCATATATTATAGATCATTTTGACTATTTATTCGAACCTGATCCACTTTTATGTCTCCACATGAAATTCAAGTACTCATGTAAAGTCATGGATCTTTTAGTTTATTGAATTTATTTCTAAAACGAAATAAGCAATTCATATATTCAATAACAACTATTGAATTTTCATAATAAGTTTTATTGTTTACAAACCATGAGTTTTAGGACATAAAACCAGACAAATTCCTACTTGGACTAAAACTCCAGTGGTAACATATATATCTAAATATATAATATGAATTTTTTTAGTTTTTTACTGAGAAATACAATAAACTAGGGCATCACATACTCATGGTTTACCATTCGGTATCACATACCCGATTTTTCTCCCATTTGCCCTAGGTTATATATCTGGTAATTCTAGTCTTAATAGGAGATTCTCAAACACTTTAGTCGAGAGAATTATTGTAAACATGTTAGTGTACAATAAACTTCTTATTAAACTATATGGGAAATGCATCTAATTGTCATAACACTTGTTTCTCAATAATGGCTAAGAAGTCATACATTCCTCCCACTACACCGAGATACTCTCAACTCTTTTGAGTAAGATCCATCTGACCTGTCTAAACAACCTTTTGTTTATAGTGTCAGTTTTAATCAATAACTTTTTATTGATATATGCAAACTTTTATGGAAACAAATAATACGTGGTCATCTCGAACAATATTTCAAGACTTAAGGGTTCGATATTAACACTCATATCGATCTTTTTAGATTTCTGAACTATGTAAACATCTTTTACTTGTCATAAAAAACTTTTATGTATTCTTCCATATCTCATATAGAATTTCATAAATACCTTAAAATTGAAATAAGATTAAAAAAACAATTAAGGCAACTAGGTGTAGAAAGTTTTCACTGGATTTCATGTTTTATCAAATAGTCCTAGAAATCTCAAACTTTCTATACTTTGATCTAATTGAAGTATTTTTATTTTACCTAACAAATTTTGTACACTTTGAACTTTTTAAGTATCAAACTTATCACTTAGGTTAAATAACTGCTTAACTTTTGCTAATGAACATTTCATTTACAACAAAAATTTTATACAATTTGTTCTTTACAATAAGACAAAATAACTTTTATTACAATAACAAAAGTAGATAAGATCATCTTTTGACAACAACAACAACATCTCCCATTGGTCAACTTGAGGACAGCAAGCAATCTTCAGGAACTAGTTTACTTGTTTTTCTTTCTCTGCTTTATTCTCTGCAAGGTACTGAGGACGGTTACTCTTCCAGTGTCCTTTTTCGTTGCAGTGGAAACATTTTCCTTTATCTGCAGCGTTAGCCTTGCCTTTTTTACCAGCGAGTTTTTTCTTCTCTTTCTCCTTATTCTTCTTAACTGGAATTCTCTTAGTCTGTGAAGAAGAAACAATATCAGGCTTATTGGAGGGCGTTCCTCTCTTCTCAGTGGTAGTAACATTTACTTCCGGTTCCAGACCTTTTACTCTCATCATAGTCTAGTAAGCCTGTAACTCATTTAGAAGAATAGTCAAGTTATATTCTATTTTATTCATAAACGCGTTCGTGTAAAACTGCAGAAAACTCTTCGAAAGAGATTCTAAAATAAAACCAACTTGACTTTTCTCGTCAACGACAACCCCATTTACTTCTGCCACATTAAAATAGACCATCATGTCCAGAACATGTTCTCTAACAGAGGCCCCTTCTTTCATACGACAGTTGTAAACATATTTAATAACATCATGCCTCAGGGAGAAGGACGATTGTCCAAACATCCCACGGAGAGATTCCATAACCTCTTTGGCAGTACTATACTCTCTTGTTTCTTTGCCAAAACATCGGATATGCTGGAAAGGATATAGGCATGGGCTTTGTCATTAGCCCTAATCCATCTGTCGTATGCTGATAACGGGCAGAAATACACGTTATTACAACGCAAAGACATAAAATAATGTGGGAATGCGACGATAAAAACATGCAAAATCGTGTCCAAAAGCATTAAGTTAAGAATATTGCGATCGCATGCGCCCATGGCATTAAAGTAGCTAATTTACTTCTTTTGTGCAGGAAAATACGTTGGCGCAAAGCAAGTTGCGATCCAAGAAATTCGGCGCCCGAGTAGAAGATTGCAACCAAAAAGCTATGTGATCGTATGCGCTCGCGAATCAAGAAGGTGGCCGCATAAAGACGGCGCATCAAGGTGAAAGCTTAATAAATCATGATGGGACAGAAAGCTAATGACGGTCGAATCCAAATTTAGTCAACAAGCCGTTAACGACACACTGTAGCAAGTATACTCAACTTTTCGGTGATCATTAATTGACACATCAGACAGAGATTTAATGACTTCCCATCATTGCAATCATTTGAAAGAAAAGATCTTCACCCTAAAGCTCTATAAAGATCAAAGGCCACCTTCGTTAAAGGAGTTCAGAATTTTGGGAGTTCCCATTCGCCATATACATAGAAGATAGATCATAGATATCTGTAATCTATAATTCATATACTTAGAAAGGGGAGGCGAGAGAAGAGAGAAGACGCTGGAAGATCGTTCCTGGTTAGCTCGAGAGACTGTTGGGAAACACTGAGAACGAAGAGAGGGCCGACTCTTGCGAAAGCAAAAACATTCTTTTGGGCAGAGTAGAGTAAAACATAGTGTAAAAGCCTCGGGAAGCAAGACATTGCTACCAGGCTCCCTATCCCTACTTCCATTGTCATTCTGTATTCTGATTTTATTTATAAAATGGAATTTGCATCTCTACATCTATTCAATTTCTCCACAATGCGCATGAGTAACTAAACTTCCGAATGGGTTGAGAAGCACTTAGCTAGCATGACCTAAGATCTTCATTTTATGTGATCATCTTGTCTTATGTGTGTGTCCATCACCCTTTAGAGATACTTGAGAGAGTAGTATAAAGAAAGAACCTAGACTTGGGAGAGTTAGGTTAGAATCTAGGCTTGAGAAAGTCAAATTAGAATCGCATAAGAAAGAGATAGAAACTTAGAGATAAGTTCTGTTTGCTATCATGCATCGCATGCACCCTAGAAATAAGATATGATAGTATGCGGTCGCCTTGTGTATGTGTGTGTCATTAATCATCGCATAGACAAGAATAGAGGCTTAGACATAAATCCTATAGACATTATCGTATATATCGCATGCGTCCTAAAATTAGGAACTATAGCATTTTCATTGAGAGATGAAATGCTGTTGTATGTGTGTAGCATGATTACATAATTTGAACGCAATCTTAGGAAATGTTAGTTAAATCCCTTCTCAACCCGTTCCCCACATACTCATTATAACTTTCGCTGTTATTAACTCTTTTCTCAATACCGTCGCATAGGATTTATACTTTAAACAACATACCAACCAACTTATTGTTTTGTTTGTCACCGCAAAGAAATCAGAATTTACCATCGCATATTGTCTCAATAGTCCCTGTGTTCGGCTCTGGGCTTACCAGGCAACGTAGTAGGATTTATACTTAGATTTTACTAGGAAAACTTGCATATGCAACGCATACACCACCATCGCAAAAAACACTATTATTTAATCACATTCATAACGCATCAAGTTTTTGGCACCGTTGCCGGGGATTACGGCAGTACATATTGCGCTAACGGTAACTTTTTTATTTTCTTTGCAACTTTCCATCTCTGTGCATTGCCTCTCCTTTGGTAAGGGAAGAAGAGGGTGTCGTATCAACGAAGGACAAGTTCTTGAGCCCAATTACGACCCAGAGATTGAGAGAACTTTCTAAAAAAGAAGAAGAAACAGCTGTCGACAACAACAAGAGAGAAGTCTCAACATGGCAGAGCAACCGAAGACAAAGCACCTAACGCAAATAATATCGTGGTGAACCCCATTCTCTTAGCGAACAATCGCAATAGGCCCATTCGGGACTATGCGTCGCCCAACCTCTATAATTTCTCCCCAAGAATCATGAGGCCAGCCCTGGACAAATCGAGGTTCAAGATGAAGTCAGTTATGCTGCAGATGATTCAGACTGTCGAACAGTTTGGCGGTAGGCATGGCGAGGATCCACACGTCCATCTTCGGAGTTTTATTGAAATTTAAAATACGTTTGTGTTCCCAAACATCTTCGCTGAGGAGGTTCGACTAACGCTGTTCCCATTTTCGCTATGTGACCAAGCATGGAAATGAGCTTATTCTCTCGAACAAGGGGAGATCACATCGTGGGAACAAGTAGTTGAGAAGTTCATGAAAAAGTACTTCCCCCCGACAGAAAACGCAAGAAGAAGGAAGTTGATTACTAATTTTGAACAAGATATTGATGAATCACTCAGTGACACCTAGGCAAGGTTTAAAAGACTAGTGCGAGATTGTTCATACAATGGCTTACCCAATTGTCTCCAAATGGAAATTTTCTATCACGGTTTGAACCCTGTATCGCAGACGGCTGCCAATGCGGCAACAACTGGAGGTCTGCTTGATAAAACAAATGAAGAGCCTAAGAATATACTTGATCGCATTTCGAAGAATCACGAAGATTGGAGAGAAAACGATCAACGACTGAGAATTAAAGATAGGGACGCAAGTAATGGGACCATCGCATCCCTAGAAAACTAAATGAATGAGATGATGAACTTGATGCAGGGAATCGTAATCAGTAGCCCAGGAAAGCATAGGGGCAGGTCAACGCAATCGATCAAACGAGCGCAAGTTGTGCCACTTGCGGAGAAGGCCATCCGATGGAAGAATGTCCAAGGAATCCACAATCTTTTTACTTCGTAAAGAATAATCCTTTCTCTAATACTTACAACTCTGGGTGGAGAAAGCACCCCAATTTTGTGTGAAAAAATCAACAAAAAAATTTTCAACCGATGGCGCAAAAAGAAGGGCCACCAGGATTTTTCCCGTGAACAAATGGTTAATCACAAAATCAAGCTAGCAATTCGCAGGTGCCGCAATCTTCATCTCTGGAGAGCTTACTTAAGTAGTATATTGAGAAGAATGAAACAGTACTCCAGAATCAAGCAACGTCTATCTGCAATCTTGAAATTCAGAGAGGACAGATTGTGAGCAAACTCAAAAGTAGATCGCAAGGGGCATTGTCGAGTTCAAATGAGCTCCCACGCAACTCAGGAAATTTGGGAAAGGAGTAATGTCAAGTTGTGACTTTGCGAAGCAGAAAGACAGTGGCGGAAGAGAAGAAGGAGCCGAGTAGGACTGCTCTAGTTGTGATGGAACCACAGATCCTGCTGACTCAAGAGGAACCAGAAGAATTGGAGATGATGGAACCAGAAAATGCATCTACTTCTAAGCTGAAGAACAGTGAACCGTGAAAATACAACTGCCACCATTCCCCTAAAGACTTAAGAAGAAGAAAAATGATGAAGTGTAGTATCATCGCTTCATGGACATGCTGAAATAGTTACATATCAACATCCCTTTCACTGAAGCAATTGAACAAATGCCAAAGTATACGAAGTTTCTAAAGGACATGGTGACGAAGAAAATGAGCACAGGTAAGTTCGCGACGGTGGCATTAATGCAAAGTTCAAAAACCATTATTCCACCGAAAATGCACGACCTCGAAAGTTTTATAATATCTTGCTCAATTGGCAGGATATATATTGGTCAAACGCTTTGCGATCTCGGGGCCAGTATCAACTTAATGCCCCTTTCAATTTTTAAGCAGTTGAATGTGGGGCAGCTGGCGCCCACGACGGTGACTCTCCAGCCTGTCTCTTATACACATCTAGATGTGTATAAGAGACAGGCCCACGACGGTGACTCTCCAGCTAGCTAACAGGTCCCTTGTTCATCTAGAAGGGAAGGTGAAAGATGTCCTGGTCTCGATTGACAAGTTTATCTTACCGGCAAACTTCCTCATCCTCGATTATAAAGCAGACTAAGATGTACCCATCATTCTGGGATGACCATTTTTATCCATTGGTTACGCTTAGATTGATGTTTACAAGGGAGAGATCATACTGAGCGTGAATGGAAAGAAGATGATATTATCAGAGCCATGAAGTACTCGGAAGAAGAAGACCTAATAGATTCCGACAATGAAACCAGTTTGTATGAAGAAGAAAAGTTTAAAGATGAAGATGAAAGACAGGATGCGACCGCATCCATAGTAACCTGCAATGCAATCGTGGAAACATCAACCAAAGAAGAAAAACTGATGCTGAATGAAGAAAGAAAAGCACAAAAACCATCCTTGGAACAACCACCGACAGTGGAATAACCTTGCCAAACTACCTGAAGTATGCTTATTCGAGACAAAATCAAACTTTACCAGTAATAATTTCCTCTGCACTTCAAGAAGATCAAGAGCATGCGCTACTGAGCATCCTGAAAAAGTACATAAAAGCAATAGGATGGACACTAGCAGACATTAGAGAAATCAGCCTCGCATATTGCATGCACAAGATATTTCTCGAGGAAAATAAAAAAGGATCGATTGAATAACAACGTAGACTCAACCCTGCGATGAAGGAGGTTGTAAAAAATGAGATAATAAAATGGTTGGACGCAAGCATCATTTGTCCAATCGCCGACAGCACGTGGGTCAACCTCATGTAATGTGTGCTAAAGAAAGGAGGGATGACGGTAGTCCCAAATGCAAATAATGAATTAATACCAATGAGGACCATCACTGGCTGGCGGATCTGCATGGACTACCGCAAACTAAATGCGGCGACGAAGAAGGATCATTCCTCCTTGCCTTTTATTGACAAGATGCTAGACCACCTAGCAGAAAATGATTTATGCTTTTTGGATGGATATGCAGGCTACAACCAAATCATGATTGCTTCTGAGGACCAAGAGAAAACCACATTCACCTGCCCCTACGAGATGCTTGCTTTTCGACGCATGCCGTTCGGATTATGCAATGCACCGAGCATGTTCCAGAGGTGTATGATGGCCATCTTCTCTGAGTATCTTGAAGACTCAGTGGAAATTTTTATGACTACTTTTCGGTGTTCGGGAAAACATATGAAGTCTGTCTAAACAATTTGGAAAAGATACTAAAGAGATGTAAAAAGATGAACCTTGTGCTGAACTGAGAGAAGCGCCACTCCATGGTGAAGGAAGGTATTGTGCTCAGGCACAAAGTCTCCAAGGATGGGCTGGAGGTGGATAAGACGAAGATTGAGGCCATTGAAAAGCTCCCACCTCTAACAAATGTGAATGTTGTCAAAAGCTTCCTAGGGCATGCAGGATTTTGTCCACGTTTTTTTAAGGACTTTCGAAGATTGCGCGACCACTGAGTGCGTTGCTGAAGGCAGAAAGAACGTTTGACTTGATGAACAATGCCTTGACGCATTCAAGATACTGAAGAATGCATTAATAACCGCACCGGTGTTAGTCACACCAGACTGGACAAAGCCCTTTGAATTGATTTGCGACACAAGCGGTTATGCGATGGGGCCGATGCTGGTGCAAAAGAAGGAAACAATACTACACCCTATCGCATATGCAAGTAGAACCTTGAACCCTGCCCAAACAAATTACACTACCACAGAAAAAGAACTGCTTACAGTGATCTTTGCGCTGGAGAAATTCGGAGCTTACTTGCTGGGATCCAAAGTGATCGTTCACACTGACCACTCGGTAATCAAATATTTGATGACAAAAAAGATGCAAAGTCGAGATTAATTCGATGGGTTCTCCTCCTTCAAGAATTCAACATGGAAATAATTGATCGCAAGGAGACGAAGAACCAGGTTGCGGACCATTTATCAAGATTAGAAAATCCGGAAGTCGACTGCAAACAGTCGGAGGTGAACGCAACTTTCCCAGATGAGCAGCTGTTTAAAGTTGAAGAGCTACCATGTTATACAGACGTGGTCAATTTTCTGAGAACTACACAACCCACCAAAAGAGGCGACTCAAACATGAATGTAAATCATATTATTGGGACGAGCCAAATCTTTACAAGAGGGGGTCAAACCAAATTTTGCATCTACGCATACCAAAAGTTGTTCACCGACGCATACTATCGCAATGCCATGACTCACCGTATGGTGGACATTTTAGAGGCTAACGCAAAGCAGCAAAGATATTACAAAGTGGATTTTTTTGGCCAACTATATTCAAGGATGCAAAATACTACTCAATTAAATGCGATCGATGCCAACACACGAGAAACATTTCATGAAAGAATGTGATGCCCATGAATATCATCTTAGAATTGGAGCTATTCGACGTATGGGGCATAGACTTTATGGGACCATTTCCATCATCCAATGGTTACAAGTACATTCTATTAGCCATCGATTATGTTTCAAAATGGGTAGAAGCGGTATCGTGCATCGCAGCGGTAGTCTCCAAGTTCTCGAGGAAAAATATTTTCACTCGTTTTGGCACTCCACGTGCCATAATAAGTGATGAAGGCTCTCACTCTGTTAATGACATCATTAACAAATTGTTGCTTAAGTATAATATCCACCATAAGGTGGCTACCGCATACCATCCCCAAACAAATGGTCAAACTGAAGTGTCCAATAAGGAAATCAAGTTGATATTAAAGAAGGTGGTGAAGCCTTCACGCATTAGGCAATGAAGCTGGACGATGCCTTGTGGGCATACAGGACCGCCTATAAAACACTTATAGGCATGTCCTCATATGCGTTGGTATTTGGAAAGGCATGCCACTTACCGCTTGAGTTGGAGTATAAAGTAATGTGGGTAGTGAAAAAACTCAATTTTGATTTAAAGGCCACAGGGGAGGCAAGGAAACTTCAGCTGGTCGAGCTTGATGAATGGAAAACTCAAGCATATGAGAATGTCAAAATCTACAAGGAGCGCGCAAAACGTTGGCATGACAAACAACTATACGAAAAGAATCTCTAAGTCGGACAGAAGGTTTTGTTGTACAATTCTCGACTACGATTTTTTCCCGGCAAGTTAAAATCACGATAGTCTAGTCCTTTTATAATCAAAGAGGTATTCTTGCATGAAGCGGTTGAGTTATCCAATGAGGACGGAACCAACACATTCAAAGTCAACAGGCAAATAGTCAAAATATATCACGGAGAAGACTTGCATCGCAAGAAAACCTCCGTGGACTTGAGGAATTTCGACTAAAGAAGAAGTAGGCAGGCCCTATGCAATCATACGATTCAAATCCATCAGGGACGTAGTCTTTTTGAAGTACCCTTTGAAATCTTCAATTCATGAACTAAAGCTACCTTTCTATATCCTTTATCATTGTTATATCCTTTTTACAATATCAATTTGTCTTTTATATTTTTTACCCTCTCGATATTTTTTTGCAACGATCGTGGTGAACGATTGCAGGGGAGCTATATGATAACTGCAAAACGCGACTAGTTCGTTTCGCCATCGCAATCAAAGAAATCAGCTCGCCACAAAGAAGGATGCGATCACAAATGATGCGGGTGACAGAGCAAATTTGGGGGTTGTATCTTTCCTTGATTTTGTTTATTCCAAATTTTGCACTCTCGCATCTCGTCTTTAACTTTGATAATTTTATCATCACATCCTTTTTAGTCGGCGCAATCATTAAATATTGATTACTTTAGTAAGTCACCGCATTGTTTTTCTATACCAATTATGATTTCAATGATGAAACACATGCCTCTATTTCTCATTGCATGTACTATAATCAACTTAATTTTAGGACAGTCAATTCATGAAATATTTCTAGAAGTTAGTGGTCCACCAGCTTTTTTTCAAACTGACTTTTACGAAACTTCCTAAGAGCATCGCATGAATTCTTTCAGTCTATCAGCAATAAGGACATTGTTGCATTTAAATTTGGGGGTGCAGTATTTATTTTCAACCTTGCTAGCTTTAGACATTTCTCTAAAAAAAAAAAAAATCATAACGTTGCGATCGGATCCTACTCATAGTTGGATGTTCGCATGACACCCGTGGGGACAAGCCAAAACGAAGGTAGGAATTGTGATCAACGCATAAATAAGGATCGCAACTCCGCTGCCAAAGGGGCATGAGTTTAGACTGAGAAAGAGTGCCTTGCTTGTAGTTGGATGCCGTGAGGGTAAGCCAAAACGAAGGCTAGCCACTTAGATTAGCGCAAGGTCATAGGAAGAATATCTAAACTATGCAAGGATAAAAATCATCTGGAAACACCCTAGTTGAAAAAGTTTTTGAAATAAATCAAGCGATGTCCTGGAAACAAGTAAAGTATTTTTTAAGGTTAAACTTGCGGTCCCTAAATTATAGAAATATCTCAAGAAAAGACCAGGATAAAAATTAAGGAGATTTTGGGTCATAATATTTGAATAAGGCACCTCGAGAAATCTAGGAAAGGAAAAGGCGGTTGACTATCTAGAGAAAATCTTTAGTTTATACTTGAGGACAATCATTGTTTTAAATTTGGGGGTATGATAACGGGGAGAAATGCACGTTATACAACACAAAGACATAAAATAATGTGGGAATGCAACGATAAAAACATGCAAAATCGTGTCCAAAAGAATTAAGTTAAGAATATTGCAATCGTATGCACCCATGGCATTAAAGTAGCTAATTTACTTCTTTTGTGCAGGAAAATGCGTTGGCGCAAAGCAAGTTGCAATCCAAGAAATTCAGCGTCCGAGCACATTAGAAGATTGCGACCGCAAAGCTATGCGATCGTATGCGCTCGCGAAGATCTGCTCAAGAAGGTGGCTGCATAAAGACAGCGCATCAAGGTGAAAGCTTAATAAATCATGATAGGACAGAAAGCTAATGACAGTCGAATTCGAATTTAGTCAACAAGTCGTTAATGACACACTGTAGCAAGTATACTCAACTTTTCGGTGATCATTAATCGACGCATCAGACAGAGATTTAATGACTTCCCATCATTACAATCATTTGAAAGAAAAGCTCTTCACCCTGAAGCTCTATAAAAACCGAAGGCCACCTCCGTTAAAGGAGTCCAGAATTTTGGAAGTTCCCATCTGCCATATACATAGAAGATAAATCATAGATATCCGTAATCTGTAGTTCATATACTTAGAAGGCGGAGGCGAGCGAAGAGAGAAGACACCGGAAGATCATTCCTGGTTAGCTGAGAGACTGCCGGGAAGCACTAAGAACGGAGAGAGGGCCGACTCTTGCGAAAGCAAGAACATTCTTTTGGGCAGAGTAGAGTAAAACACAGTGTAAAAGCCTCGGGAAGTAAGAAATTGCTACCAGGCTCCCTATCCCTACTTCCATTGTCATTCTATATTCTGATTTTATTTATAAAATGGAATTTACATCTCTACATCTGTTCAATCTCTTCAAAATGCGCATGAGTAACTAAACTTCCGAATGGGTTGAGAAGCACTTAGCTAGCATGACCTAAGTTCTTCATTTTATGCGATCATCTTGTCTTATGTATGCGTCCATCACCTTTTAAAGATACTTGAGAGAGTAATCTAAAGAAAGAACCTAGACTTGAGGGAGTTAGGTTAGAATCTAGGCTTGAGAAAGTCAGATTAGAATCGTATAAGCAAGAGATAGAAACTTAGAGATAAGTTCTGTTTGCTATCATGCATCGCATGCACCCTATAAATAGGATATGATAGTATGCTGCCGCCTTGTGTATATGTGTGTCATTCATCATCGCATAGACAAGAATAGAGGCTTAGACATAAGTCTTATAGACATTATCGTATACATTGCATGCATTCTAAAATTAGAAACTATAGCATTTGCATTGAGAGATGACATGTTGTTGTATGTGTGTAGCATGATTGCATAATTTGAACGTAATCTTAGGAAGTGTTAGCTAAATCCCTTCTCAACCCATTCCCCGCATACTCATTGTAACTTTCGTTGTTATTAACTCTTTTCTCAATTCTGCTGCATAGGATTTATACTTTAAACAACATACCAACCAACTTATTGTTTTGTTTGTCACCGCAAAGGAATCATAATTTACCGTCGTATATTGTCTCAATAGTCCCTGTGTTCGACCCTGGGCTTACCAAGCAACCTAGTAGGATTTATACTTAGATTTTACTAGGAAAACTTGCATGTGCAACACATATACCACCATCGAAAAATACACCATTATTTCATCATATTCACAATGCATCATTTGTATCCCGAACAGTTTAGTTTGCATTTGAGCCAAAAATGGGAGGACACGCCTCTGGTAAAACAAACCGTAGATTATTTATCACCATTATAGTGTTCAAGTTTTTTTTCCAGGTGACATAATTATCCCCAATAAGTTTATCAGATGTCAACAATTGCACTAATGAACTCATCATTCTGAAAAACGTAAACAAATTTTATCAGTGAATTTCTTTTTAAACCCAACAGAGTTTTAGCAAAGTAATAATATACTCAATATTATTTTTGCAACGATACTACAACAAGACATTCTTGGCTAAATACTATCTCCAGAATAACTCATATTTCGATAGTCATTTAGCTACCATTTTTTGTCAGAAATTACCAACTTTTTAGTAATTCTATAAGTGTAACCCTCTGTTTTCAGACCTCAGAAGTTGATCCCAACAATGCTTTCGAATTTGGAAAGTCAAAGTTGAAAACGACTTTAAACATCCTATCCATTTTTGGAGTTTGAGTTGTTCCGAATCCTATGTTAAAACCCTCCGAAGGGATAGCCGTCGTTAAACGACTAGAGAGACCGACTTAAAGATGACAAGCAGATGTAACATAGGAATCTCATGGTCTAACCAATAGAAGAAACCGCAGGATACGTTGACACATATCCTTCACCCACTTACTATGAACTACTTCCCCCATTCACTTTGATCTTGACCTCGTGACGAACACTTTTCGAATAGAGGTCACTCTAGGGTGACACAAAGTGTTGCACAGATCTCACGGTGGGAATTTTCTAGGGACGTGAGAATTGAAATCAATATATCATATATTTGATTTTCCATTAAATAGCTTCCCCTCATTCATCTTGATCTTGAGTCACGCAAACTCTTTCCGAATGAAGGTCACTCCCAAGGTGACACGAAGTGCCACATGAACCTCACAGTGTGAACATCTTGGGACATGAAAATTAAAATCAAAACATCACTTTTTATTTTATGGTGAACAACTTCTCCTATTCACCAAAATCTCGATTCATGTAAACACTTTCCAAATGGAGGTTACTCCCAGGGTGACACGAAATGAAACATGAATTTCGATCATGAACTCTTAGGGACGTGAGAGCTAAAAATAATCATATCATATATATTTATTAATCTCCCACTGAAGCATTCTAACTGATGCTTGATTTTATGAAGTGAACTATGGATGATATGCGATGGTGAAATTGCGTTGTGCACTCAAGTTTTCTCAGCGGAATCCAAGTGTAAATTCCACTGAGTTTCCTGATAAGTCCAGGGTCGAACTCAGGGACTTGAGAAAACAGATTGCGATAGTAATTTTTATGAAAGCTTTGCGGTAACCGGATGGATAAATAAATTGTTGGGATTGTTGTTTGAATTAATGAAAAATAAACAAATGCGACGGATTTGAGAAAAGTCAGTTGTGTGATAGATGTATTGAGTATGCGGATAAACGGGTTGAGAAAGTCTTTAGCTGGCGTTACTTGGGAATGCGTCAGATTATGCGATCATGTTACAACCATGCACAGCAAGTCATTTTCCAATGCAAATGTGATGCTCCTAAGTCTAGGACGCATGTGTTGAATACAAAAGTGTCCATAAAGCTTATCCCTAAGTCTCTACTATTTTCCTATGTGATGATGCAAAATGCATAAAGGCAAGGTGACCGCATACAATCATATCCTATCTCTAGGATGCATGCGATGCGTTGATAACAAATAGTGCTTATTCCTAAGCTCCTATCTCTTGATTATGCATTCTAATCTGACTCTCCTGAGCCTAGATTCTAACCTGACCTTCCCAAGCCTAGATCCTGTCCTTAGACTACCCTCTCGAGTATCTCTAATGGATGAATGAAACATACATAATACAAGATAATCACATGGAATGAAGATTCCCTAGTTGTGCTAACTAAATGCTTCTCAACCCATTCAACTGATTTAGCTACTTATGCGTAAATAATAGAGAGTGAACAGATATAGAGAAGTTGATTCCATTTCGATAAATGAGTGGAGTACAAAATAACAATGGAAGTTAAAGGTAGAGAGCCTAGTAGAAATTCCTTGCTGACCGAGGCTTTTACACTGTAAATCTCTATTCGGTTCCAAAGATGTTCCTGCTTCTGCGGACGTCAGCCCTCTCTCTGTCCTTGAAGCTTCTGGCGCTCTCCCAAGCTTACAGGAAAGATTTGTTGGCACAACCTTCTCTCTCGCGTCCGCCTTAAAACGAAAGAAAACTATGAACAAGGACGTGCGAACCGAACGTATGAAACTTCAAACTGTTGAACCCCTTTTCTAAAGGATGCCTTTGGTATTTATAGAACCTCCAGGGTGAACGGTGGCTTCTCTCTCATGATTGCACAGATGGGACGACTATAATTCCTCTGACTGATGCGCCGATTATTTGTCACCGAAAAGCTGAATGTACTTGTATCGTTAGCGGCTGTCAACTTGGATTCGACTGTCATCAGCTTTCTGTCCCATCGCGATTAAATAGCCTTTCACCCAGATGCGCCCACCATGTTGCGCTGACCAAGTTGTGATAATCCTTCTCTGGCGAATATTTGCGAACACGATCACCGTAAAGCCTTGCGGTAATGCTGTGCTTGACCAATGATTTCCTATGATCGCAATTTCTGCCTTGCGTCATCGCATATTCTGCACAAAAATACAAAAATCAAATATTCTAATGCGATGAATGCATGCGACCGCAATATTATGAATCTGATGCTTTTTCGATGCAATTTAACATGTTTTATCAATGCAAGCCAACATTGTTTAAGAACTTAGCACTATGATAACATGCATTTCTGCCCGTTATCACCAATATATATGATATGTTATTTATTTTCACTGAAGTGTTCTAATAGCATATCATATGGGTTATAAACTCCCACTGAAGTGTTCTAACATAAAACAGAGTATACATTTCTTTAGGCTTGTTTCGACTAATTAAACAACCTAAGTCTAGGTGTTTATCTGAGTATAACGTTTATATTTGGATTTAACCTATGATGTCTAGGTGATAAATCAGTTTTAAAACCTCACACTGCTCACATATTACTCATAAAATCGGTTAACAACGCTAAATAATTCGACCATAATCCCCAGGTAGGAGGTGTTTAGTAGACAGTCAACTTAAATACCTCCAGTCTTAGACAGGATTATATACTGGTTGAGTTTGTAACCCTAGTTTTACAAGTTTAACGACCTATTTTAATTATTAAAACAAGTGGTTAACCTACATAAGCATGCGACTGTTCTTTGTTATGGATTTTAAATGTCTAACCCAATTTTATAACAACTTACAAAATTTTAGACATACAACATACATCAAAGGCATTCAAATTTAATAACGTTTATATTAAATAAAAAAAACCCTAAACATGCATACTATATATTATAACACTTTATAACATACTTTCAATGCATGTCACATGCTTCCTATAGTGGGATTTTAAATCTACATGACATACTTTATGCACATACAATATTTATTTAATTATGACATACATCACATGTATAAATAATTAAACACATGCTGATATGGTTTTAGTTTTGGCATTTTCAAGCAAACGAAAGCCTAAATGTTACAAAAATCAGCAAGAAATGGCTTCAAAACACTTCTAGACCACTCGAACCGCCTCAAACCGGACCTGAATAGCTTGAACCGAACTTAAACCGCCTGAACTGGACCAGCCAAAAACCTTTTGAGGCTGAACCAGGCAGGACAAGAAGAAAACTGGTCGAACCGGCCAAACTCACTCGTCATCGCTCGTAAACCAGTTCAAACACACTACTCGACACTCGACCAATTGAAACTCTCTCGCTCGATAGAATATGAGCAGCGTTGCAATGCTCAAAGACAGAAGCTCAGCTTTAGAATTATGCAACTCGGCCTTCTTCACTTCTTTCTTCGATCACAACTTAATTTCAACTCTAATGACTTCAAATAAATTACAGAATATCAAACACACATATAAGTTTATCAATCAATAGCCAATTACAAATTTAACAAAGGAATCAAAGAGAAATTTAATGCCAAAACTAAAAAAAAACCATATCAGTTTACCATTTTCATATATCTCATGAAAAAATACCCACAAGCCAAAATTAAACCAAATTGAATGCTTAAATGATGCTCTGATATCAATTGTTAGAGTTAGAAAACATGAAGCGGAAGTAAAACGGATCATTAAGCATTCTAATTCATTAATTTTGGTTTTAAATTAAGCATGCTCATAAACTAATAAAAGGGTATCATGACATACATTTGAAGAACCACTTGGAACTCGAATTCTAGCTGCAAATCTCCTCCAAATCAGCTTGTGACCACCTCAAGGCCTTCCCTACTATCCTCTTGGTGCCTTAAATTGAGTTATAGGACTCAAAATAAGCTTAGATAAAGAGAATTTGGAGATGAGGTCACTGCATCACCATGGTAGAAGACCTTCTTCAACCTCAAGTTTTTCAGCGAAAACCTTTCAGCTGCATGCCTGATTTCCACTTCAATCTTCTTTATTTATTGCATGACTTTCATGCAAAGAGGATTGCTGCATGAATTGCACCTCATGCTTGAAAAATTGACCAAAAAACATGGTGGAGTATGTGTGAGCTTCTTAGTTTGAAAGTGGAAAAATCCCACTTTTGGGTTTTCCCATCTTCCATCTTTTTTTTTTTTTTTTTCAATTTTGATTTACTAATTGATTTCTAAAATCATTTTTTGTTTTAAAAAACGAATTCTTTATTAATTTTACAAAATTAATTCATTATTTAAATAATTTAATTAATTTTAATTAATTCAATATCATAGATTAAATTAATTTAACATGAATTCTACCATCATGAATCCCTATTCATGAATTTAATATTTAAATCATATTTAAATATTAATTGATTCTCTAATTTCATTTAATTCCAAAATTAAACGTGTAACTATATTATATATAATTACTAATTCCCTTAATTATAATTCAAACGTTTCAAATTAACTTATCACGCTACTCTAAGGCTAATCCATTTGTGAGCTAGTAGGGGGACCTCGCGGGCCTACAGATCATGGGCTCCAACGATCCGAGATTAATTGGCTAATCTCTTTACACCAAATTAACCTTCATTCATTAATTACTGGGTCATTCCACTAAAGCTTAGAGTTTCACTCCCCTCACTGTCGATATATTATGTCCACTCGATATAACCATGATTAGTAAGTTAATCCTTCACAAGTTGTTCGTAATAACGACTGTGTCAAATGGCTATTTTACACCCAAGATTACCTCTTGTTTCTTAAGTCCTACTGATCCTCTAATTAACAATTGGTTTGTGATCCGATCAACAAACCAAGTCCCTCTCGGACCAATGAAAGGGTGGGGCCCCTTGTTCAAGACCCAAAGTCAACACTTAAGGGAACAACCTCTCTACTATCCCTGAAAGCGGGTAGGAGTGAATTTCATCTTGCACCCTATGTCCCCAGCTATCTACCCGGTTTTATCCCTGAAATGGAGGTTTATTGAGCCGACACTGTTGAGCCAACTCTCACCTATGTAAATCTAAGGATAATCCTGAATAAACAAGAGTTCATAGTTAGCTCAAGATTAAGGTCAAGTTACCTAGGTCATCGCTTTGAAATAGCCAGGCTTAAACAGTAAACAACGTTATAAAGTAAGAGTGACTTATTTCGTGGTCCGATCTTATACAAACTCATTATACAAGACGCCCCCACTCCTCATGTTATGACATGTACGAATTAGGATCACTTCGTCTGTAGTACTTTACAACTCCTTGTAACAACTACAGAGTGGGCCACATCAGATAGTGTTATCAGAATAAGGCACCCAATATTATTCATATACTATAGATCATTTTGACTATTTACTCGAATCTGATCCACTTTCATGTCTCCACATAAAGTTCAAGTACTTATGTAACAATCATGGATCTTTTAATTTATTGGATTTATTTCTAAAACAAAATAAGCAATTCATATATTCAATAACAACTTATTGAATTTTCATAATAAGTTATATTGTTTACAAACCATGAGTTTTAGGACATAAAACCCAAAATACTTGACTCTTGACTCCTACTCCTTCCTTAAGAAAAGGGATTACTAAGTCGAATCCGAATCTAATAAGGGAAAGGTAGATTGTGGCCTTCTTTAGGGAAAGCTATTCCTTAAGATACTACTCGTCTCGATAGTTCACTCATGCTTATTGTAGTTATACCTTTCCTTCCTTTAGGCCTTGGCCTAACCATCACTTCGTGACCATTAACCACCTTTGTTGCACTTTTCGATGTTAGCTGGGCTGGCTACCTCATTGGCTCTGGTTTAGTACATAGACAACTCTTAAAAAATGTATTGAGTTGGTGCATGGAAGGGCGAAGGCGAAACAAAAATCAAATGGACTTCTTCCCTTTCCTTCATGTCGTAACCTTAGCTTATCAACGAGGACGCTAACTCGTCTTACTTTCTAGTTGGACAACCCTTCCACCGTCTGGAAGGGAGAAAGAATATAAAATGAAAATATCTGTCAAATGAAGAAGAATGAAATATGAAGTAAAAGGTAGAATATTTCATTTTGAAAGTGGGTGAGACAATCGTTCTTCAATTTTTATGATCAATATTGTCTGACCCGACTCACCTACCTTTGAAGTTGGACTGATGAGCATCCCCCAGGCGAGGAACCTAAAAAACGAATAGAAAAGTGAAAAAAAAAAGAAAAGGAAAACGCCCAACAACAAATTTCCTTTTTTTCCCCTGTAAATCAGGGCTAAAAAGGGCAAAAAGTCCTCTAGTTCGGGGCATAGCAACGCCCTTGCTTGACGCCATTCTTGGACCTGGTAGCAGACGAGTAGGTCAGGCCATAATTCAAACCAAACTCTTTTTTGTTTTAGTTGCTCCCATGCACGTAGATCGAAATATCTCTGCCTTAGATTGGGGCAACACAACAATGAGGAGTTCACTTAAGGGTGGAAAAAATTGTCTTCCACAATGGAATTTGATAAGTAAGATTTCGAGTCAGTGTTTACATAATCTTCTTCTGTCTAAAGAAATTATTCTTCGAAATAATGAGTCAACATCGATATCGACACATCTGAGACTGCCAAATGGCTTAAAAGCATAAGTAAGGAGAAGCTTTTCTAAGTCTTTGGCTCGATTTGTCCATCTTACCCTTATTTTTTTTTTCCGGTTGGTGGATCGTCCTCTGAGTCATTCTCGCAAACAAAGAGAAAAAGAGATGTGGATCGAAGCCTGACCATCTAAAATCTGAAGACAAACATCAGTAGTGTCATCCCCAACCAGCTCCCAACGCTTTTGATAAAACATTGCATTGACACCTCATCCGACCTTGGAGCTTTGGTAAGCTCCATTCCTTTCAAAGAAAATTCCACCTCTGTACGAGTAAACTCCCTCGTCAGCTCTCTAGTATGTTCTTCTGACACCGCCAGCTCAATACACTCTAAGAGCCTATCCACATCTAGACAAGAAGAACACGACATAAACAACTCCGTGAAATAGTTGATTGCAATACATCTAATGTCCACTTCATCCAAATGCAATATGCCACCTTCATCCAAGAGTCTTGTTATCTTATTTCACCTTTGTCTTTGGGAGGCCCTTGTATGAAACCACCTCATATTCCTATCACCCCAAACCAGCCACTCTTCCCACGAATGCTGTTTCCAATACTGGTCATTCTCCTCTGACAAAACATCTAACTCCTTCTCAGCCTCCACCCATCGGACCTCCCAATTAGGGACTCGATGCTCATCCAAATCTCGCATTTCCATCATCTCCATCATCAAGTCATCAAAGGCCCAAATTATTTTAAAGATTTATTTTTTGTTATTTTGAGATAAAGTAGTTTTATTCTATTCGTTGCTATATTCATATAATTAATGGAATTTTTAAGCACGCTTAAATAGCTTTAAAGATATCAGAATAATTTTGTTTAATACAATAATGTAAAATTTTGAACCACATGCCTCTTAGTTATTCTTTTAAAACAAAACATAGATTTCTTAGTTATTAATAAATATTCAATATATATATATATATATATATATATTTTTGAAAAAGAACTTTATTTAGGCTAAACAAATATAAAGCATAATTCTCATTAAGGGTAGAGGACACCTAATTAAGGTAAGAAAAGTGTCAACGAATCTTGTATTCTTCTAAATTAAAAGAAGGCTAAACAACAAAATTAGTTACAACATGTGTTGGAGAGAATAAAATACCTTAACAAATATTATGATAATCTTTGATTTCTCGAAAAAATATCTCTCAACTTGGTTGTATTTTCATTTTACGGAGATATCTTTTCTTTATAAAAATCGACGTGGAGTGCGAGGCTGGACGCAGCAACAAAACGAATCTGACGTGGAAAATCATGGGTTATTCCTATAAAGCCACGTCGGATCGAGGACTCGAAACGAGTAGGTTTCTCGACTGCGCCGTTCCACGGCCACTTATACCAAGCTCAAAAACTGTCAAAAAAAAAAAAAAAAAAAAAAACACGTTCTTCTTTCCCTTTTCTTCACTGTCTTCTCTCCTCAGCCACCATTTTATCTCTCTCTTTCAACAAACTCCAAAACCTCTAAAACCACCTCCCCCTTCAATGGAATCTTCCTTCTTCCCCCTCTGAATTCTCAACTCCTCAATCCTCTTCCCCTTGCATGCCATTTCATCTTCTTCCTCTTTCTCTTTCCTCTCTGCAATTCCATCGCCTTTCTCCACTTCCCAAAACCCTAAAACCCTCCCACATTCCCAATGAAGGACCGCACTCCTTCCTCCAATGGCGCTGTTTACGTCCCTCCTCACATCCGTCTCCGCTCCGTCGTTACTCCTTCTAATACTTCCTCTCCTGTTTCCGCTCTTGACTGCAAGCTTAAGGCGGCTCCAGCCTCGCTGCTCGATTCAGGAACTACTGGTCCGCCTTGCCTGCGATCTCAAGAACAGCTTCCAACGGGGAACTCGCGTTTTAATTCCCTGCAGTATGATTCGGCCTACAACGATGCGGCTCCCGTAGAGAGTTGGACTTGTAATTTCGAGTGTTCGCATCAATCGGTGAGGTTTTATTATTTTGCTGTTTTTACTTGATTAGCGCCGTATTCTTAATTCTGTCAAATGTCTGGCGTGCGTTTGACTTAAAGCCTTGCTTCTCCAGCGGGAATTAGTATAGGGCGCGGTTAAGTAGCTTCTCCATTTACTTGAATTCAGGCAGTTCTTTTACTGGATTGGATTTTATTTGATTTTGTTCCAGTTAAGTGTTTGATCGAGCTATGTTCATGTGACAAAATGTGACTCAACAATTGACAAAGTTATATAGTTAGTTTATCGGTTATTTCATGTTGGCTATGACTTCCGTTAGGTGACTGGTTTATTGGTATACGCATGTGGATGTCGGGCTGCATGTGACAATATTGACTACTTGTTTAGTCATTGTTCTTAATTAGGAGAATTTTGGATGAACTTTTTGATACCATCAAGAAATTTGACTGGCGCCTTCAAAAGTAGATGATTTTGTGTTTCTACTCGTTTTTTGGGACTGAATTTTAGAGGTGAAGGCCGACCTTTTTAGAACTTTTGTATGATGCTACTTGTTTGTGGCGCCTTTAATAGTAGATGATCGTTTCTTATTTAATCATGCTGTATATCTGTAGTATGTCAGCATGTACTTTGATTTGATATGTTTTATATGTTTTTATTTAATTTCTTACCAGACTGTTATATAAGTTATCGAAATATGTACAGGGTTTTCCACCTTCTGTCAACATTGATTTGTGGAAAAGGAAGTTAGCATTACTTTTACGTGACAAGGAGAAGCAAGAGTTAATTTCAAGGGAGAAAAAAGATAGACAAGACTTTGAGGAAATAGCTGCTTTGGCAAGTAGAATGGGACTTTATTGGTAACTTTTGATTCCTTTGAACCTGCAATGTGCTTTCCACTAAAATAGATGGTTTTTATCCTAAATGTTCTGGTTGTCATTCTTGGTAGCCATCTATATGCCAAAGTTGCTGTTTTTAGTAAGGTTCCATTGCCGAACTACAGATTTGATTTGGATGATCGGCGTCCACAGAGAGAGGTATTATAATTGATGTTTTCATTTTACAGCTTGTGGTTGTTTTCACATATTCTAAAACCACCTGCATGTACTAATTATCATAGATTTCTTCACTGGGAAGCCATATTTTTCTTTGCATCATTGGCAGCTTGTCATTATTTTATGATTTAATGCATTGATATCACAAGAATGAACAGTTGTATTTGTTCTTCATTTTGAAGTTTACAATTTTTGGGTTTACTTTTCCTAGTCTACTTTTATGCATATTTCTCCAGAAGTTGAAGGCTTTTTGAATGTGAACAGGTCTCTTTGCCTCCTGGGTTGCTTAGAAGAGTTGATGAACATCTGGGAGAATTTCTCTCTCAAAAGTCTATGTGTAAAGGTTTTCAAGATATCTCCGTCTCTAGATCAAGCAGCAGTGGTAGCATCGCTACAGATGAAGGGCTTTTTGAGCAACCTGAGCCACAAGCATCTAGTAAGGCTGTGATGGATAAAATTCTTTGGAGGAGAAGTTCACATCTGCGTGATCAACAGCAGGCTTGGCAGGTTCGATTTTCCCTAAAACAACCTGTTTGCTTTATCCCTCAGAGCATTTCATTTTGTTGAATAAATTTCGAACTTATATTATAGGTTTCAATGTTCAGTAGGGTTTATGACTATTATGATGCAATGCACAAACAAACTTTGCTGATTACTCGTGCAAGATTTTTTTTGGTTCTTAAGATGCTTGTATTTCATCTTTGAAATACAGTCCTGCTACTTGAGAGTTTACACGGAGCTTATTTTATAGTTGAGAAAGCAAGTGACTTTGAGGTCCATTTGATGCATGTAACAGCATTTATTAAATTAGGAAATACTAGAGCGATTTGGCAATCATTTTTTTTGCTAGTGGAGAATTATTGTAACCGAACTTGTTGAAGAAATTTCATTTTGGATCTTAAGTTTGTACAATTTGAATAACGACTGAACACTCTGAAGTGTAAATTTTATTTATGAGATCAAGTTAAAATTAGCAGGCTTCTCATTTTCAAGCGATTTGGGATGAATGAGTGGGATTTTTTAAAGTTTTATGCAGAAATATTTATATCTTTTAGGCAGAAAAACGTTGTTATGTACACATTTGTATATATTGATAAGACAATGCTTTTAAGTATTATTATCTTGACTTTCGAAGTCATCTGAGGACTGGTCTGTAGAACATGTTTTGACACCTTTCAGGTTTAACTCATTTTTATCATGTCTCAAAATGTAGATTTTTATCTGGTGTAGTTTTTGTTAACATTTTAATTCTTACATTGTTTTGTAAAATCAGTCATCACTTGAAGGAAGGGAAATGCTGGAATTTCGGAAAAATCTCCCTGCTTACAAGGAGAAGGATGCATTATTGGCCACAATCTCACAGAATCAGGTTGTTCGTGGTTTTATATATTAAGATATCATGTCTTTTTAACTTGCTCTGGCATGTTAACTCATCATTTCATTATAAATTGTCAATGAATGGAGTCTTCATAGTTATCAATTTAATAGCCAAGTTGCATTTTCACTACCCTGTATAACAAATCTATCAGAGAGATGTTCTTTGGATCAACTCCATTTTTTCAGTTTTTGTTAGCTCTGGACAGAGAGAATTAGAAGAACATTTCGGACTGAGGAATGGATTCTTGAATTCTTTTGGACTATAATCTCCTCACTTTTCCAGTTGGAGCCTCGTAGCAGAATTCCTTAAAAATATAAATTAATCACTCTCTTTCTTTTAGAATCTCCTTGGTGTTGTATGGATTTCTTGCTGCTCGTATTTTGTATTTGTATACATTTAACGGTTATTGTTTCTTGAGATGATATGTTGGGATTGAAAGTTGGAATGCTTATCCTTCGTTAAACAGAAAAAGAAAAAAATCTCTTTTTCTTATAAAAGAACAGTTTACCATTTTTTGGGTTCAATCGATAGCATCTTACCTAGGATTTAATATTTTTCTGGTTCCCTTGACACTCAATGTTGTAGAGTTAGGCAGGGTGTCCTATGAGATTAGTCGAGATGCACGTAAGGTGACCCGGACACTCACATATATCAAAAAAAAAAAAAAAAAAAAAGTACCATTTTGAAATTTTTGTCTACCATTGTTTGTTTAATAATACGAAAATGGACCCGTGTGTTCTTTAGAACAACTCAAAAAACTTCAGTTCTGTTATACCATCTTTAAAATGTTTATGTTGATGAAAGCTCTTTCCACATTATGGTTTTGGAAAAGAAATTGGTTTTTCATCTCTCCCATATTATATTAGCCTTATTTGCCAAATATACCTTGATGGGAAAACTTTCAAGTATTTTTTATTTATTACATCCTGCGTTCTATTGTTCATTATTTTGTGACATGTTATCAGTGCATACTACAAAAATCATTAGTAATCTCCCTAATAAATATTTGCCTATAATGGCTGAATTTTGGATCTGCAGGTTATTATTATTTCAGGTGAAACTGGTTGTGGCAAGACTACGCAAGTTCCCCAGTTCATTTTGGAATCAGAAATAGAATCACTCCGTGGGGTTGTTTGCAACATCATATGTACACAGCCAAGACGAATATCTGCTATGTCTGTCTCTGAGAGAGTTGCTTCTGAAAGAGGGGAGAAATTGGGTGAATCTGTAAGCAGCTAAAAATCTCGAACCATAACCATTGCCATCTAACGTCATGCATGGATTATGATAAAGTTTCTGTTTCTTCATGTTTCTCTTCAAGGTTGGTTATAAAGTGCGGTTGGAGGGTATGAAAGGGAGGGATACTCATCTTCTTTTTTGCACCACGGGTATCTTGTTGAGAAGATTGTTGGTTGATAGAAATTTGAAAGGCATAACTCATGTTATTGTTGACGAAATTCATGAGCGTGGAATGAACGAAGGTGATGAGTGGTTCAAGTAGGTGATTTTGGTCTATGAAAATTATAACTTCTAGTTCCAATTTTTTTATTTGTTTCATTCCAGATTTTCTTCTCATTGTCCTGAAAGATCTCCTTCCTCGTCGACCAGAATTGAGGTTGATTCTAATGAGTGCAACTTTAGATGCAGAACTTTTCTCATCCTACTTTGGTGGGGCTCAAATAATTCACATTCCGGTAATAAGAAGTTTGTTATTGTTTTTGGAGAACAGAATTCAATGTTGTTGTGGTACCATGTTGTTTGCCATTCAGTTTTGTTCCTCTATGACTGAATTTGAATGTTGAATGTCCGTAACTTATAATTAGACTTGTATTATCTATTGTTTCTTGCTTGAAAACATTGTTGTGGTATAACTCCATGGGTTGAGCATTGTTGTGAAGAAGCTTGGCTTCATTTAACTAAAATCATAGTTTGCAGAGATTCAAACATAGGACTGTTTGGTAGGTTTTTTTAGTTAGTTAGTTAGTTAGGGTTATTTTGTTAACTATAATTTTTATAATAATAATAATTATTTATCGTTGTTGTTGCAAATCAGTTTTTAGGAACTGTAACTTGTAATATTAAGGTTATTGTGTAATTATTTTCAGAGTCAGACCCTCATGTTTCTTTTTTTTTCAGAGAGATTTGTTCAATCCCAGAGGTAGGCATTTTGTGAAAATAATTTGAGAAATGGCCAACTTGGAAATAGCAGACTAAGGGGGCAATCGACTAAAGAGTTGAATTTTTTTCTTAGATCTAAATGACCCTAAAAAGGCAATATTTCTCAATGTTGGTTGTTTGAGTTGGCGTTGAAATAATTTCAAGATCTTCATTTTGAATCCTTTCCCTGTTGGTGTAAGTTAGCTCAAATCAAGGACTGGAATTTTAGTTGAATGTAGCGCTGAATCCTTTGCTTTGGTCTGCATTAGGGATTCACACACCCTGTCCGAACTCATTTTCTGGAGGATATTCTAGAAATGACGGGTTACAGATTAACTCCATACAATCAAATAGATGATTACGGTCAAGAGAAGACGTGGAAAATGAGCAAACAAGCACCAAGAAAAAGGAAAACCCAGATTGCCTCCACTGTTCAGGTATGGAAGTTTTTCGATGCACTAATGCTTTAAAATCCTAATCTGCTAATGTTTTTGCCTGCTTGGAACTTTTGTAATTAGGATGCACTTATGGCAGCTGATTTTAAGGAGTACAGTCTTCAAACTCAGGAGTCTTTATCGTGTTGGAATCCAGACTGTCTTGGTTTTAATCTCATAGAATATCTTCTAGTCAGGATATGTGAGAGCGAAACACCGGGAGCTATTCTTGTTTTTATGACTGGGTGGGATGACATCAGTTCTCTGAAGGAGAAACTTCAGTCTCATCCTTTATTAGGAGATCCAAGTCGTGTCATGTTGTTGGCATGCCATGGTTCAATGGCCAGTTCAGAGCAGGTAATATTTGATTGTGGAAACAGAATGATTTGATTTGCCACATTTCTCTGCATGAGATATTAGTTAGCATGAATATGCTTTATTCTTTCTACATGAGAAGTCAATACATCTTTATTGAGATGGAGGACTATGATCGTACTTTCTCTAGTGACTATGATGAATGCAATCCTATGTACTCTAGGCTGTTTTTTTTGTTCTTTCTAAAATTTTATTTCACAAATTTGTATATCCATCAATGTTTCAGTGCTAATGTCAAATATCTGCAGAGGTTGATATTTACTGAACCTGACAAAGGAGTGAGGAAGGTAGTGCTTGCAACAAATATTGCTGAGACAAGTATCACGATTAATGATGTTGTGTATGTTCTCGACTGTGGAAAGGCCAAAGAAACATCGTATGATGCTTTAAATAACACTCCTTGTTTGCTTCCCTCTTGGATATCCAAGGTTTCTGCTCAACAAGTAAGGTTATATTCTCTTGCTAAAAATATGGGTTATTTCCCTTGGATGTTAAGCATATACATGGAACTATATGGGATGGAATCTCCATTTTGTTTTTGGTTTGAATGTTTCTCTATGCATACTTGAATTTGAGATGTACCATATATTTTACTCGTGCATTTTCTTTTCTTTCCAATTTTCCTTTGTTGGAGGGTTTTTACTTATTATTATTTTTCTCTTCAGACAAGTTCATTTAATCTTTTAACTAATCCTTATCCGTCTTCAGATGCCAGAGCATTGTCTCGAATTGCTCTACCAGGCTGCAGTATAATGTTAAATTTAAAACGATAGAAAGGCTGATTAAATATTGGTAGATATTATTAGTATCTTTCAGCGTAGGATCTGAGTTATAGAAGGCATTATTCTCCTGTTTCCAGCTTTTAAATTTTCTGTGCCAATTGCTATAACATGTATTTTGAATCAGTTCTCAGAAAGTCTCTTTTTAATCAAATCTAACTAAGTATCAAGATAATTATTTCTTGAACTTTTTAACTTGGGAAAAAGCAGGGAAGCATGTAGGATGTTTACTAGGCAATTCAATCCACTATGTGACCGTAGTTATCCCTTGACAGTTTTTGTAGAATGATATGGAGGTTACCTATCAACAGACAAATGCAGTAAAATTTATGAGCATTTCTTCTGGTTTTCTCTGTTTGATACATCAAACTTTCATGGTTTTTTGTTGGAATTTCTGTGAGCTCATTAGGTTAGTTGAGGATGAAATATGAACTGTTTTGGCTTAATTGGAAAGCGAGTACAGATAAAAACCCCTGGTTAAAATGATTTGTGGATATATCCCTTCATGGTTTACAATGACCTGATTGTGTACCTATGCTTTAACATGGATGACCTAATGAAAACATAGCATAATGGAATAAAAGGTGATGAAAGAAACAAATGCTGTTAACGTGGAAGAATGAGATATGAAAATGTATTTCAACTCTTGGGGGCGGGAAATAAATTAGTTTTGTTGTGGCCTAGCACAGTAATAATTGGAAGCACTCATTAATGGCAGGGTTATTATTCTTGTATATCAGGCCGAAAGCTTCATGTTTCCCCAATAATTCATTTGTGAATATATCTGCAATCAAATATGTGACAGTTTTGGGAGTTGGGGTTTCTTTTTTTCTTATTTCCTCGTCTGAAATTTTATTTATGTGCTTTGCTACATTCCTTTTCTTTTTCTAAAAATTTACCCATGGATGACAATGTGAACTGTGTATATGTGCAGAGGTTAAGAGATACTTTCAGTATTTCAAATCTTTTATAGTTCATTAATTTTGATTGTTTTATTTTCTTGCCTTATAGAGAAGAGGAAGGGCTGGCCGTGTTCAACCAGGAGAATGTTACCATCTATACCCTAGGTGTGTGTTTGGTTCTTTCTCTGAGTATCAGCTACCAGAAATATTGAGAACACCTTTACAGTCCCTCTGCTTGCAAATAAAAAGCTTAAAGCTGGGAAGTATATCTGAGTTTCTATCCAGGGCTTTGCAGTCACCAGAGCTACTTGCGGTTGGTCTTTCACCGTATTTCAATCTGGATACAGTTTATAGTGAAGTTGATGCATTTAAAACTTTCACATTTCTTTGTCTATGAGTTCCCTTTGCATGTATATCCACTGACCTGTACTCTTTCATGTTTGCTGTTATAATTTTTAGTGAACCATTGTTTGCAGGTTCAGAATGCTATTGAATATTTGAAGATCATTGGAGCATTTGATGAGAGTGAAAATCTAACTGTTTTAGGTATGGAGTAAGGTCTAACTTTTACCTTTTCTTCTGATGATTATACCTTATGGTATTCTGTAGTTTGTAATTTGGAATAGATGACCTCATTCCTCCATGCTTCTGACAGGTCGTTATTTGACTATGCTCCCAATGGAACCTAAACTAGGAAAGATGTTGATAGTAGGTGCTATCTTCAATTGTTTGGATCCAATTTTGACCGTTGTTGCTGGCCTTAGTGTGAGAGACCCTTTTCTAACGCCACTTGAGAAGAAGGATGTAAGTTTGCTTGCATCAATGGTATATCATATAATAGGCTTTACATTTGCTTTAGGTGTTAAGTGGTCAAATTCATCATGTTACCTGGAATTTATTTATGCCCCTTTGTGGCCATCCATAACTCGGCTTTTTTTAATTATCAACTTCGTCTTATTTTTTTGGATTGAAATTTGTTTATGTAGTTAGGATTTTGGACTTATTTTGTTGTCTGGTTCTTTTTTGTATGCCTTTGTATATTCTTTCTTATTGTTCAATTAATGGAGCCGAACCCCTCAACATTAATTTGGTTAAGCCTACTGCTTGTGGCTGGTAGTAAGTGTTTAAAGGAGGTCAAGAAAGAGGCTGAAGATTGTTGGTGCTTCGCAAGTGATTGACCTCTTCAGTACTTAGGTTTTCCCTTGCGGGGTAACCTAAAGTCAAAATTGTTTTACGATACCATTTTGGAAAGGCTTTTAGGGAGCCTGTTGGTCCGTGAGAGAGCATATGATTTTAATTAGGCCAGTTCTCTTTATTGTTCCTATTTATTTCTTTTCTATTTAAAGCAAGCTCACACTTGCATGTCAGAGATTGAGAAGGTGACCCGGGACTTCTAGCAATGGGTGATATTAAATTGTGGGTTGTACTGGATATGGTACTGGGAATTTGTCTTTCCCAGTTGGGAGGTTGGTACAAATACTGGGTTTTTTTTTTTTTTTAGTCCCATGCTTGTATGGCCTTCTTAGGTCCTACCAATTTTTCACCCGCAAAGTCAATGGAGAGTGAGAGATCTCATTGAATTTTTTCTCTATCTCATTTTCTTTTAGATATAGAGTGATATCTTATCTTCGCCCTCTCCAATATTGTTCATTTACTGAATAAAAGGTCTTCTGTAAAAGGAAAAATGATCACAAGACAAACTTAAAATCAAAATAATAGAAACAGAAACAGTTCCCACTTCCCACATTAATATTTTTTGTTTTGTTTATTTAAAGGTTGCAGAGGCTGCAAAATCCCAATTTTCACAAGATCATAGTGACCACCTTGCTATTATCCGGGCTTATGGGGGATGGAAAGAAGCTGAGAGGAACTTTGGTGGATATGACTTTTGTTGGAAGAACTTTCTTT
Source organism: Benincasa hispida (assembly GCF_009727055.1). Taxonomy (NCBI): domain Eukaryota; kingdom Viridiplantae; phylum Streptophyta; class Magnoliopsida; order Cucurbitales; family Cucurbitaceae; genus Benincasa; species Benincasa hispida. The sequence goes on along the minus strand of NC_052355.1, from coordinate 39,342,701 downwards.
CTGTACAATCGATGAAGGCTATTGATTCACTAAGGAAGGAGTTTTTTTCTTTACTTAGAGATACTGGCTTGGTTGATGGGTACTCAGACACCTACAATGCTTGGAGTCTTGATGAACAACTCATACGTGCAGTTATTTGCTATGGCCTCTATCCTGGAGTTTGCTCCGTTGTGGTATGTTGCATCTTTTATTAATTTTAAACACCCCCCACGCCATTTATAGTTCATGGTTTATTGTTGAGGTCAAGTTACCCTGTTTCAATAGAATTCTAAAAAAAAAAAAGTTGCCTTATTACAAGTTATCATTTGATTGGCCGAATCATTTGCTATAGAACGTGTGGACATTGTAATGCTACTTTGTGCAGACTGTCAGTGTCAGTCATAGATTCAACAAGGACATTATTGCAGAACACATGTTGGTGTATTCAATTATTATTATTTTTTCTAAAGAACGACTGAACAAGTGGAGATGGATGATGAGAGAGATGGAGCAGGATGCAAAGTACAGAATTCTATGTGTGGAACATCTTTTGTATAGAGAATGAATACAGGAATTAAAATATATCTTTGATCCAAACCTTAAAATGTTCATTAAAGACTAGAGACCAATTTTTGCATAGGAAAAACCTAAAACACGCACACACAAAGTCACGAGTTTAGAAAAATATAATTGGAAAATGCTAAACGATTGTGGAATATAATTACTTTTTTATGTTTATATATATATATTCTTACGAATAAATTGAATTGAGAATGCACGTCTCTATGTTTTATTACCCTATTATGTAATTAGGGTTGAAGCCAAAGACAAGGAAGAGGCAATTGGGCCCTAATTTGGTTTAGATTAAATAATAAAATAATAATAATAATGTAAGATTTTATAATTGAAAAATTTTCACAGATAGAGAAAATGTCATTATTTACAGAAATAGCAAAAGAACCAAATAATGGTTCTATCAGCATCTATCAGTGATAGACTTCTATCAATTTTTATAACTAATAGACACTGATGAAATTCTATCAGTCTCTATCAAAGAAGATTAAAATTTTGCTATTTTGTGTAAATAGTTTCTTATATTTTTCTATTTTTGAAACCCCCCATCATAATTTCCTTCCAAATCGCTGAAGAATCTGAATCAGCTAACTCCCCCAAAAATTGTATTTGAATCATTTATTTTTCTTTTAAACAAATGCTTGTGCATGCCCCTTATGAAAACCTAAAATTTACAATGCTTGAAGGACTAAAATTTGTGCAGATATTTCTAAATCAATGCCCCTGCAATATTGTGTCCCAGCTTTTTTGAGATAGCATGTCGTTATGTCTGTCTATGCCTCTGTGTTGCCTTGTGCCATTGTCTGTTCTTCATAAGACATGCCCTTTGCCTCTTGTCTATAATTGTCTCTATCAAGTAGATCAGTTTTTTTTGTTTTCTTTTTTGTGCATGCCCCAAATATATACCTTGTTTATTTCTGTAGTCTTAATTTTCTCTAACATTAATCGCATGCAGCATAATGAGAAGTCGTTTTCTCTCAAAACTATGGAGGATGGCCAGGTGCTTCTCTATTCGGTAAGCATGTTCTTCAACTACATATATGTCCTGGATTTTCTTTTCCCCTTTTGACAAGAAATGTAGCAAAGATATTACAGTTATTTATTATCATTCTTTTAATCCCTTCTTCACTTTGCTGTATAGAACTCAGTCAATGCTCGAGAGTCGAGAATTCCGTATCCATGGATAGTTTTCAACGAGAAGATTAAAGTGAACTCCATTTTCCTTCGAGATTCAACAGCTATCTCTGACTCGATGCTGCTTCTCTTTGGAGGAAGCATCTCAAAAGGTGATCATGTAAGTACTCCTATGGGATCAACACTCCCATGTGGAAGTTTGTGCAATCCCCGTTTTTCTGCTGCATTTATTTTTCTTCTTTTTTTCTTATTGCCAAAAAAAATCATACATTGTCGTTTCAAATTCAAAATGTAGTAATAAATTCTTGTTCTTGTAGGAGGGACACTTGAAAATGTTGGGTGGTTTTTTGGAATTTTTTATGAAACCTGACGTAGCAGAGACATATCAGAAGTTGAGAATGGAACTTGAAGAGTTTATACAGATGAAGGTAAGTGGAATATTGTATTTTGTGTATTGATAGGATCTGTGGTTTTTGTTTACTCTAGTTTTAGTTGATAATATGTGCTCTCTTACCCCTTAACCCCCGCCCCCCCCTCTCTCTCCTCAATTTACCCAAATTTAAAACTACTGAAAATAGCGAATTTCTACCGAACTAGACGAGCCTAAGTGCTTCTATTAATTGATTTGGTCAATGTACAGCTACTAAATCCGAAGATGGACTTGCACTCCCACCATGAGCTCCTATCTGCAGTACGCTTGCTTATTTCAGAAGACCAGTGTGAAGGTCGATTCATTTTTGGCCGCCAAATCCTTCAGCATCCTTCCAAGACATCAGCTCCTGCAGCAGCACCAACTGCTGTTTCAAGAATTGAAAGTGGACCTGGTGGTGACAATTCTAAGAGTCAGCTCCAGACTTTACTCACGAGGGCTGGATATGCTGCTCCCATCTATAAGACTAAGCAATTGAAGAATAATCAATTCCGAGCAACCGTGGAATTTAATGGACTGCAAATCATGGGACAACCTTGTACCAACAAAAAGAATGCAGAAAAGGATGCAGCAGCTGAGGCTCTTGAGTGGTTGATGGGTGCAAATCAGACGGGGCACGACTATGTCAACCAAATGTCTATGATGCTAAAGAGGAGCAAGAAGGATCATAACTAATCCGGCACTTCCACCTTTTAACGGAAGCATATTTTGAGAACGCAGTAACAGCAGGGCACAATCAATGAAGCTCAGGTATTGCTCTTCGCCCTGAATCTCATGATTTCTGGATTTTTCTTTTGACCATGAGAACAAAAAGTAAAAAACTTAATAGATGGCAAACTTTAAGATTTTGCAATTACTTTATCATAACAGATCTAGAGGAGCAGAGCAGAACTCGGGGTTCATGAAAATACAAGAACATTCAATTCCTAGGCTAGAACTTGGACCATAGGGCTGAGTATGAAAGCACTGGAGTTGAATAATGAGGGGACCAGAGAAGTCATGATAGCAAAGGATGTGGTGAAAGCGATGATGAAACACTGCAAGGTTTGGTTCAGGAAATTATATGTGATTATTTTTGTATATAAATTTATTTAGACCCTAGTCACATACTTGTAAAATATCATTTTTTTGGGTGGGGGGCAAAAAGAATAGTAGGCCTGTAAAATTCCCAAGTGAAATCTTTGATTTCAAATTAAATTATGGTAGCCTGGGTGACAGGTAAACAATGTCTAGTTCTCAAAAACAGCCATGATGTCAGGAAGGGGTGAAAGATGCAACAGTACAGCACAGTCTGCACCTTTCCTGACTCTTCTTTTTAAAGACTCTGGGTCCTCCTTACACAGTCTGTATCTTTCCCTATTCTTCCTTTTTAAGATGTTGGGTCCTTGCATTTCTGTGAAAACAGCAAAGGAGCCCCCAAAGAATGGAAATTTTTTTCTGTGCCATCGTCAAGATCATTGACACCAAATTGTGATGAGAGCTAAAGTTTCTAGATGCTAGCTAACTCTAACGGGACATCACCTTTATAAGACTAAGAGATCATGGGTTCAATTTACTTAAGATTTAATATCATACTAGTTTCTTTGACATCCAAATGTTGTAGGGTTAGATGAATTGTTCTATGAGATTAGTCGAGTTATGTATAAGCTAGTTCGGATACTCGTGAATATAAAAAAAATGCTAGCTAACTCATCACCATTCTGGCCTCCGAGGGAGAGATTCAAACAGTTTAACAAGTTCATAGGCCACCAGACATTGAGATCACAAAGACCAAGAAATAGAGTAGAAGGAGAATTCTCAAATCCCTAGAGAATGAATTAATTCGCTTGCTCTAGGTCGCCAACTGTAAACCATTTCACTGGGATGGTACAATATTTTTCTTCTTCTTCTTTTTTTTTTTTTTTTTTGGTTGCTGATTCCAGGGGATGATGCAACAGTGACAGGTGCTGTAGGAAATGGAAAAGAAAAAGGGAAAAAACATGTGTCGGATGGAAAATAGGGGGAATCAGACCGTGGCAGTAGAAGACAGGCTGTGAATGTCATTTTTTTGATACCTTAAAAACACAAAATGTTTTGAAAGGATTGGACAGTGCTGCGTATTGGATGGCAGAAAGTGAGGCCAAGAGAGTTATTGGAAATTAATTATTTGTCTCATAGTTCTCATCTGAAATTCTTCCCCATCAATATAATGCTTGCTCCTCTCTCTTCTTCCCTTTCAATTCTTAATTTCACCACTTTTTGTGACTTTCTTACCCTCCATAGTCCACCCCGTCCTTTCATATCGTGCTCTTGTTGCCCTGTCGGTTCATCTTCCCTTTCTCTCTCATTATAACTCAGATTTTATAAAACAGGAAAACAGATCTTACGCAAGATATTAGCATTCTTTACTTTACTATCACACAGTCAATTGAATGTTATGTTTTACATCTGGTAACTGAATTTGAGTTTCAAAGGCCTTGTTTGAGAATGCGTTCTATGGTTTTGAAATTTTTGTAGGTTCCGTTTTTTGTTTTTATTTTTGAAAATTAAGTTTATGGACATTACTTACACCTTCAAATTTTTTTCTTTGTTATCTACTTTTATCAATGGTTTAAAAAACAAAACCAAATTTTGATAACTAAAAAAAATAGCTTTCAAAAAATTGTTTTTGGAATTTGGAATTTGGAATTTAGCTAAGAATTCAATCCTTTTACTTAAGAAAGATACGAAGCATTGTAAGACGCGTGGATGAAGTAGACTTAATTTTAAAAAAACAAAATAAAAAATCAAATGGTTAACAAACAGGATCGTATATTTGTTCACGATTTCTTTAGTGTGACATTTTATATTTTAGTCAAATTCTAAAAATAGAAATTCGTTTTCTAAACACGACTTGGTTTGATTTTTTTTTTAAAAAAATATTTTGATGGAAAGTTGATGATAAAGCAAGAGATAGAGTTTATAACTTAAATTTTAAGAATAAAAAATTAAATGAACTTATTTATATATATAACAGAATGTTATTGTTTATTTGTGATAATCATGATAGGTGATAGTAGTCTAATTAATAAACAGTGTTATTTTTTTATATTTGTAAATATTTTTCAATTTTAACCTTTAAAATAATTATCCTATCAAATGGGGCCAAAATTGTATTTTGGTTTGCTAAAATCCTATTCGTTATTTGTTATAGATGTTGAGCCTTTGATTTTGTCTCTCATTTTTAATTACACGTCATATTTTGTCCTTCCTCAAACCTTATTTCTAAGTTGATAGAAAAGGCAGGCGATATCTACTATTATCCACTTGTCATATATAAAAAGGATGAAAGCAGTCTTAAAAGAAGTCAGAGAACAGCCAAAAGATTCAAATTTTCAAAATAGAAAGGACATGTGATCTTGAACCCAAAAAAAAAAAAAAAAAAAAGGAAAATAAAAAAAAGGGAAGCAATATATAAAAGGAAAATGTCATAAATGTTCAAAAAGTATATTGATTGTTAAAATGCTTATGGATCTATTGACAATTTTTTAAAGTGGCAAAATTTTAAATTGAATAAAAAGGGGAAAAAAAAGATTGGGTGTTGTTTTGTGTTTATTATGTAATACATTTATTGAAGGAGAGAAGAAGAAATCTTTGTCAATGCTGTCAAAGAACAGATTCTCTCTTTATTCATTCATAATCTTATCCCAAATAACTTAAACATTTGACAGCAACTGCTTGGTCTGTTGAGCATTATAAGCACTATATATATATAGGGTAAGACAATGAATGGTCCACCTTTCTTTAATATCCTTCCCCCCATTTTGCAGATCTGATCTCAACCAGCTATGCACACCTACTTAATTCATATCCAAAATAATAATCACCCCAAATTTTTTTTAATAAAAATAATATAAATGAGTTCCTCACTTCAGGCCCCTTTCAATTTAGTAGAGAATTTTTTTCCTCCTCATTATTATTTAAACTCTTTTGATAAAAAATATTTAAAATACACCTTGAAAGTATTTCAAAAACTATTTTGAATGATTGCTAAATATTTTTATTTTATTTTTTTTCTAAAATGACTTATTTTCAAAACTAAAATTTGAAAATTTAAACCAAACACAACCTTCCATTTGTTGTGGATAATATGGTCAAAAAAAAAAAATTATGGTTTGAACGTCATACTCCTTTCTAATAGTTGTCGCATTAAAATTTGAATTTATAGAGTATTTTCTATTCATATTATCTCTCATGCTCAAAGTTTTTAATTATGAAGTATTGAATTCTTATAAAAGAACGAAAGGGACAATTACCCTCTTTTAGTTCTGTCTTAGATTTAAATTTCTCCTCTCTATTTTGTCGAATGGAATAATTATATTCAAAAAGTTATAATGAAAAATTTTGTAAGCTTTAATCTTGAACTAACTAAATACAAGATTTATTTTGTAAGAATTTTACCTCACATATAAGATAAAATTTGAACCTACAATCTTCTAAAAAAATTAGAAATACCTTAGATGAAATTTTCTACAGATATGTATATAAAGCTAAATAGTTTAATGTGAGTGATGATGAGTTAAGATTAATTAATGAACAATGATTAGGTGCCGTCTAAGATAGGGGTGTTCAAAAAACCAGATAACCGAAAAAGCCGATCAACTCAACCCAATCCATACGGGTTGGGTTGGGTTGGGTTCAAACAAACGAAAATTTTATAGGTTGGGTTGGTTCATGGGTTCATCTAATATAACCAAAACCAACCCAAACCAACCCAAATTTATTATTAACTTTAAATTATATTTTTTTATTACATATAACACAATTATTTATATATATATTGATTTTAATTTTATTTAATTCCAATATTTTTTTAATAATTTATTCTTCAACAACTCTTAAAAGTAGTTTTTTGTACTTTAGAAAGAAAAATTTTACTATATAAATTGAAATTAAATTGTTAATGTTAATTCAATATATGAAATTAATTAAATAAGATTTTTACATATTTACATTGTGCTTCTTTTTAGAACAAAATTTTAAACAAATGACTCGATTAACCTGAATCAACCTAACCCAAATATTTCATGGTTGGGTTGGGTTGGGTTCATTTTTTAACAAGGGTTATTTGGGTTGAAAAGTTTACAACCCGAACAATTGAGTTGTTCAACCCAACCAAACTCAACCCAACCCACAAACACCCCAAGTCTAAGATGTACTTAATCCCATCATTCCCTTTTCTTTACGAAAAACATATACACGTATATACTAAAAAAAATTGTAACATGACAGTATTTTATTGGAGTTTGGATTATATAAAGATAGGTAGGTACAATCCATATAGCATCTAAATGTTTTTTTTAACTAAATTAGAAAGATATTATTTGAGCTGTATTTTTGTACCAACCAATTAATAATGTGATCATATGTCTTCATTAATCACTATGGTAGTGAGGCCTACACAATATTTTGCACGTATGCTTGTTTTGACACATTGCATATTCCTCATCAAAGAAGTGTGTTTAATTTAAGGGTCCTTTTTCTCTCTCTCAATGCCATTTGGGTCCCATCCTCCACCCCCCTAATTTACACTATTATTTTCAACTTCTCCTATTCCATTTTTCTTTTTAATATTCATATTTTTATTTTATTTCAAACCCACCAGTGATGTCCCAATTACCACCGTCCAATTCATCTAATTTTTCGCTTAAATTATTCGTTGAGAAAAGTTTGTAACTATTTTCTCTTTAAATTTTTAAAAGTGTTAAGCAATTTTTTGAATTCTCAATTGTATCGTAATTAGGTTACATAAACTTATATTTCAATTTTGTGATCAGCAGGTCTTTGCAATTTTCTGTCTAATAGGTCGTTAAGTTATTTAATTATTTTTAAAATTTACGAGCCTCCTAAACATAAGATCGAATGTTCAGGATGTGATTAGATATAAAATACAGTTAATTATTGAACATTTTAAAAATTTAGAGACCCATTTGTAAAATTTAGGATTAAATAAACACAAACGTAGCAGTTTGGAATTTAAACTTGTAATTTAACCTAGTTTTTCTCTAAAGATCAAATTTAAACATGCATATTTGAACTTTTATTTATAAAGGCTAAAGAGGTAAAACAATATATATATATATATATGCTCGTATATACGAGTTTGTATAAATAAAATTTTCACTCATAAAATGATTATTTTACAAAAGAAAAGAAAGTCGTAAGTTAATAGTTTTATGAATTCTCAACTAAAAAAAAAAGCTTTTGTGACCTTTCAATTTAAACATTACATTAAGAAGCCTTGTATTTGTTTGCAACTTGAATTTATTCTTTTTCAAGAATAAAAAAAAAACCAAAATTTTAAAGATATATATATATATATATATACCAATCAAATACAGAGGTAGCAATCGAATATTTCCAACCAAATATATCTTTAATGCCTTTTTCGAATATTTTACACGAGTTTTAATATTAAAGAACAAAGCAATTAACTCTGAAAAAAAACAACAAAAAAAAATCTTAGCCTAAGGGGTTATTCTGTGGCATCAATGTGCTTTGAAAAAAACCACAAGATTTTATCTTATGAAATGTCATTCCAACATTTTTCAATGAATATTAATAAACTAAAGATAACTATAATTCAAAACCAAAATTTGTAATTTAACTTATATATAAAAATGTATAAAATTATAAAATAAATTAAAGAGATGGAAGAAAAGGGAAAAGAAGGTGGTAGTATGAAGCATACGCGTCATTTAAGGAATAGACTAAAACCAAAATAACACTTTTCCCCCCTTTTCTCCCTCATATTTATTAATAGATCAAAGAGAAATTATTTTTAAATGGTAAAACTGTTAAAAGTAAAATTTTAGAATTATATGTTGATTTGGGTTCGTCCCATCGGATTGCTGGGTGTGATGTAGAGTTGAGCTAGGTGTGTCAGATGGGGTCAGGTAAGCGTGTTCGGAGTAAGTTATTTTGAGCCCTTTGGTGTGCGTCAATTTATTACATTTGGCAGGAGAGGAATCATCGGTTGCATGACGAACGTCCAAGATTGCTGTCTTCTTCGTTACAGCTTATTGTCTCTATGATCTGTGCGCTTGTTGTCTCTTGGCGGATTGATCTTCATGGCCTCCTCTAGCTTATTTGTTGTTCATTGTCTTTTGCTTCCTCTTAGTTTCTATGGTTCTTGAGTTGTCCCCGATTTGGGTTTCTTTATTATGTTTACCTTTTGCTTGTGTTTGGTTTGTTCGTCTCTCTATTTATGGGTTGTGCTGGTTTGTGTTGGTTGTTTTGAGTCTTCTGACTGTGCGTTGTTTATGTAGATGCTTTGTTGCTATGGTGCCTTGATCCCGGGTTGTGGGATCCCTTTTGTTGTTGTATAATAATATTGCCTATTCAAAAAGAAAAAAAAAATATAGACGTTAATAGACACTAATAGACTAGCATTGAGAGTTATAAAATTTTGTTAAATATTTTAGTTCATTTTTTTATATTTGAAAACAGTCCTAAATCAAATATATTTTTAAATATAAAAAAATATTTACACTTCATACCAAAAAATTACAAAGCACTCGTTTGAAACTTTTTGCTAAAGGTAAATATTTTTGAGTTTTTTCTATTTATAAGAATTTTCCTTTTCATCCTCATATTAAGTAATTTCAAATATCAATTAATCTATAATTTTTTAATAAATTTTAAAATAGTATTAAAATTAGTTATATCTGGTTTGGTTTGTGATCTGAAATTTTGTTTTTGAAAACAAAGCATTAGTATAAAACAAAAACAAATTCTCCCTTTTTACAAATTCGAAAGCACGTTTGGTTCCAAATTAAAGTTTTTTGAAATTTGAATTCAAAAATCAAAATCTATGTTTGTTTGTGAATTTGAAAACGCGAGAGAAGATTAATTTGTGTTTGTTTGGTAAAATTCATTATTCTAGATAATTAAAAATAATAATTTAATATAGTCTTTTGTTATTATAATGAATTTTTATGGATAATAAGAGAAAGAAAAATAGTGGAGATAGATTACATGAAGGATAAATGTTTTTTGAATTGTCGAAATACAAGTGATAAATTATGTAAGATAACAAATTATTTACGAGAAAATATTATAAATAATCTCCATCTAGATAAAGTTTTTTAAAAAAATCTCTTATGAAGATCCTACAAATTTGTAGGACTAATATTGATAAAATGTCGAACAATTTAAACTAGTGAGATATTCATATTCATTCATATATTTAGTGGTAAAAAAAACTTTTTACTAAGAATTGATAAAAAGATGCAATTTATAGATAAAAAACAGATTTCTCGTATCCGAAGAACAAGTTTATAATATTCAATTTGTAATTTGTGTAATATGACGTAAATGTTTTAAGTGTATTTTGTGTTCATAATTTTTTAAAATAAACAAAACCGCAATTTATTGTTTTTGAAAATAGACTATTTTTTAAATTATTTTTTAAAATAAGTATATCAAACACGTTTTTATTGTTTTCCTTTATTTTTTATTTTTGAAAATGTAAAAACGAAAATGAATCCTAAACCAAACAGGACCTTGATGTTTTCACAAAAAAATTAATATATAGTCAAAATAAATAAATGTCAACTGATACAATATTTATATTATCAATATCGAAGTTAGATGTTCGAAAAAAGATTATACTAAAAATATCAATTTGGATAAATTTAAGATAGATTGAAGTGAAATGTAAAACTAAATTTGAATTTTTGAAAGTACGGACCAGAAAAAAAAAAGATACTTAAAAAAAAAGAGAATAAAAAAGATACTCAAAATGCAAGATAAAATGGCAATTTAATAAAAATGAAATAAATAACAGAAATAAATAAATTAACAGAAAAAACAAAAGGCCTCAAATCTATCTTTGACCATCGCCCACACGATCTCTCTCTCATGGCATCTGTTTGATTCGCTTCTGTAAATTTGAACTTTTCTCCTCGTCTTCATCGTCTTCACTTCTTCCTTCTTCTTCTTCTTCTTCTTTTTCTCCAATCTCTCATTTTCTCAGTCTCTTCCACACACTCCCATTTCACTGTTTCTCTCTCAATTTCGCTGTGCTTGTTTGAGTTTATAGTATTTCCAGATTCAATTTCTCCGACTCTCATTACTGCTTTGTCACTCTCTACTGCGCTCTCTCTATCAATCTATCAATCAATCAATCTATCCATCTCCTTCTCGGATTTACGGTTTGGGTTCTCAATCGCACGCTTTCACCGCCGTTTGTCGGCCTTCACTTTGAACTATCCTACCCATTACGAAACAGGAATATTCTCTTTTCTGCTTTCCTTTCTCGCTTTAATCTTTTTCGCCACCGTTCCTCTGTTTCTGTCACTGTTTATGTTTTTGGGTTGATGTCTGATTTCCCTTTCTCTCGCCCTATGCGTCGTCATCATCTGCGTTCGCTTTGCGATTCTGTATTTGCGCTGTTCTTCTGACTACGTACGTATGTCTCTTCTGCTTTCCTTCACTCTTTTCCTATATCTTCTGCGGTTTTTAAAGCTTTTAGGGGAATTGATTTGTGGGTTAGTTTGTTTTTAGTTGTTTGTATTTGTGTTTCCCCTCTTTAAGTAGTTGTTAGTGAAATTTGGATTATGTTAGTTGCTGGTGGTTTGTGTTTTGGTTTGGAGTCTGGTTTCAGTTTTATTATCTGCATTTGCTCGAAACAGAATACTCTTCCTATATCTGTCGAGGACGCCGTCCTAATGGTGAATAGCCAGTTAGAAGGTTTAAAGTGGTTCTTTAAATCATATGGGTTTATGATGATAACTCTTTTCATCCGTGCTTAATCATTGTTTTAAATTACTATATTTTTATCATCATACAGTCCAGACTTACTTTTTCAATAGCTTTGGCTTTTCTCTCTCTCTCTCTTCCCCCCAAAGTTGGGTCTACTTTAGTGATGCGCTTATACTTATAGCTAGAGTGAAGGCAAAAGTTCTAAATTACAGATGGATGCTAAAGCGGGTTCTAGACTAGGGTATTTTGGATTTTTTTAATTGGAAAGATGAGAGAGAAAGACAGACAGGTTGCTCTGTTAACACCACATATTTTCATATTTACACTATTCTACATCATGATTCTTGTGTCACTGGCTTGTGGGGGTTTTAACTTCTTGATCATAGCTTACCTCAAATGCCATATTGGTTTAGTCGAGTAATGTAGAGTTAAATTAATTTCTGCTGTATGGTGATGAAGAAGCTGCTGGTTGATCTCCATCAGAATGTTTAGCGGCCTCTGCAAGGAAGACATCAAATTTAAAAGTTTCCTGTCAAATCGCGATGTTATTTTGTTAGTAGACTTATCTTGACCCAAGTGGAATTGATGTGGGTATTTTTCTCTGGATGGCTATGTGGATAGCTAGCAGCTTTCTCTCAACGAGTATTACTTTCCGTCTTAAATGATTGGAGTGATTAGAGAGTCTCTTTGACTTTAAACTTTAGATGTTGGATGTTTTGATTAGTAATAGAATGACGAGGGATGTCAATGTCAATAATTTGGCTCCTTGTAGGGTTGATTCCTTATGTTTGGCAAAGGGGATAGATCTCACATGCTTCAATGGAATGTTTTCTTGATCACTTTACCTAACGGCCCTTTTTGTGGTCCATACTTTTTGACCAAAATATGTTGGTCTGACTTGGCTGCGTGCTGTGAGGGAATTTTCTCAATGAAACTATTTACAACTTCATCGCATTAGTGGTGGAGAACCTGTTTTCTTGGTAGCATGTTTAAGAATTTGACTTTGTATGCTTTCCAATTGGTAATTTTATGATTGCATTTTCCCCCTTATGCATGCCATTGTTTCAGTAGGTGTGGCTCAGTATATGATGAATGGTTGATTAATTGTCAAAAAGATTGTTGGTTACCTTGTCAATCTGCCTGTCGTTTGCTTCCTGCTATTGTGGTGTGGCTTCTTTATATCTATTGTTGGTAGGGTCTTGGTCTTTCCTTCCCATGTCATTCAACGGAATCATCCTTTCATTCCTTTCCTTCTCTTCTGTTGCTACTGCATCTTCTTGAGGTTTTTGTTACAAAAGATTATTTCGTTCCTTATTATCATTTGAGGATTATTAGCTTGCCCATTGTGAGATTAATGCCTCCTTGATTGAAATCCACCTAAAGAGCCTTCATCTTATTGCCAACATGCCATTCCTTTCTTCTTCTTCTTCTTCTTCTTCTTCTTCTTCTTCTTCTTCTTCTTTTTTAATTATATATATATATATATATATATTATTTGTATAAAAAAACGTATGAAATTTACAAAAAGGAGAGGATCATCATGGAGTTTCAGTAAGCTTTCCCAATCGGATAAAAATGACATGGTAAGAGAAGCCTCCCGATGAATAATCTTTATCATCAGAGATGCTTTGGTTTCTTTCTGACTAAAGATTCCAAAAGAAAGCCCTTCAAAAGCCTATGTATTCAACTAATTTCACGTTTTTATTTTTTGCGAAAATCTGCTGGTTGTAAGTTAATTGAATCAGTTTGCTCTATTGATTCTCATTCTCTGGATATGTAGATGTTTGCTCTATTGATTCTCATTCTCTGGATATGTAGATGTAGATGTTTGCTCTATTGGTTCTCATTCTCTGCATTGTTGCCTACATGTCAGTTCTGTATAATTTCTTCGATTTTTTGGCCCCATCAACGTTTAGTGTATAGCTTCAGGAATTGTTGTTGTCTGTTATAACTACCAATGGTTTGCCATCATGTTTTGCAGTAGGCAAATTTGACCTTTTCAGTACAATCTATGGAACTTGTTGGTCCAAGGAGAGTGAATAAAAAGAATTACCTAATTAGAGAGAATGGTGATTCTCTTTTATCAAATGTAGATGATCTTGATCCGTGGACTGCATGGGCCTATAGACCACGCACGGTTACTTTGTTACTTCTTGGTGCCTGCTTTCTTATGTGAGTGTTCTGTTCTGTGATCATCTCTCTTTTGTTAAGGACTCCCATGCTTATTTTCTGGAATACTAAAGTAGTGAAGAATGCTTTTGCTTTCTGAGAGATGGAAGTTCATGTTTTTGTTGTAAATGGTTCTCTGGTTGATAAATAATTGAGCTTCCTCTAATTCTTCTCGGTTACATGGAAACCACTTGGCCATTTATTTTGCCTTTTCATCTTGTTAGGAACAGAATAATAACTCTCACTAAAGTTTATCTTTTGGACTTATTTTTCTATCACCTATCCTCTTCATCACTTTCAGAACCATGGTCTTCGACATTTATAGTTTTGGGTTGGATTCTAACACTTTGGATAGGAAGAATAAAGGGAGGGCACTAGAGACTCTATTTCCTAGTGCATGGTAATATTCAGTCTTGGAAGATATATAGCCTTCAATTATTTTTTTCAAAATTTGAATGAAGTCCTTTTGTTTTTCTTTCCAATGAATGCTTTTGCACGAACTAATTGCAGCAATGAATTTATTTTGTTGCACGGGTCTGTTTGTCAGCTGGGCCAGTGGAGCTCTAGATCCTGAATGCACTGCATCAAGTGATCTTGTTACATCTGTTAAAAGGTCTGCTTCAGAATGATAAATATTTCTCCTTCAAGAACAAGTAATTGTCTTTTCCTCTTGATAAACTTTAGTTTATGCTGCTTCTCATAGGGGTGTGTGGGCAATGATCGCTGTATTCCTTACATATTGCTTGCTTCAAGCTCCTTCTACGTAAGTAATTATTTCAATTTCAGAAATAAGAGTTTGCTTATAGTTTTTTGGTGGTTTGACTTTTATCATAGGCTATCAATTTGTAGAGACTTGATCACTGTGGTCTTTAGAAGGACTAATGAATAATGATTTAACGCATGATTTGGCCATCATTATAAGATGTTTTAATTTTCGATGAATGAAGATACTTTGTTTTGCTACTTGATTCTTCTAATCAATTGGAGTTTCTCGCATCTAAATCCTTGTAACTACCGTGTTTTGATTTATTTAGACTGGGGTGGTTTTCTATAATCTCCTTGACAGAGGAAAATCTCTTCCCTCTGGCCTTGTTTGATGAGTTCTTGTTTCATATTCAAATAATAATGCTGTTTTTAGGGGAAAATGTGTGTTTGTGTGTATTTTGAGAACATTATCGTTCATTTGTTTTTTTTTTCCGTAACTTGAATTTTATATTACTGTAAAAGGAAAGAGAATAATATTAATTTGAATTAGCATAGTTCTTTAGGGGATTGAGTTTTGATGGCACGAGTCTGAATATTTCATCATTGTATGATTCTTTTACCCAGATTCATAATATCTGTCTTGCAGGATTCTTATTAGGCCGCATCCAGCCGTATGGCGCTTAGTACATGGTTTGGCTGTCATTTATCTTGTAGCACTCACATTTTTACTTTTCCAGGTATACATATCTTCAAAGTTCTTGGATTAATATATACTTCGACTGTTCATATTTTGCATCTTCCTTGATAAAACCATTTAGCTACTCTCATGCCACTTAGCATTCAAAATATAGTGAAGCTTCAATAGCTCTGTATGCTGTATTTGCTCATCCATAAATTTATTTTCAGAAACGTGATGATGCTCGAGAATTCATGAAATTTCTTCATCCTGATCTAGGCCTTGGTAATAAGTTTATGCCTTTAGATCATGGACATTTGTCTTATGGCGTTTTCTTTTCAACTTCGTGTTCTAATTAATTAATTTTTCTTCTGATTATTCATTTAGAGCTTCCTGAGAGATCATATGGTACTGATTGTCGTATATTTGTTCCCGAAAATCCCACAAGCAGGTTTAAGAATGTCTATGTATGATTTCTTCTTTTCCAATTTCAATAGCTTTCTCTCATGTGCTTCTATGAATTTTGTTTATTAGTATATTCTCGAGGCACTTCATGTTTCTGATTATGTTTGTTTACTCAGGCAACATTATTTGATGAATTTGTTCCTGCTCACATAATTGGATGGTGGGGTAAGGCTATATTGATCCGTAATCAGCCCCTTCTTTGGGTACTATCAATTGGGTTCGAGTTAATGGAGGTTAGATATATATACATATATATTGTTTTTTCCATCCTTGCAATGTTGCTATCATTTGGTTCCTAAAGTAGTCAACTATTTATTCAATTTTGTTGTTAATGTTGCAAAGGTTTCAACTTTATCTAGAGAAGTACAAAAGTTTCAATCAAGCAGTTAGATTTGAAATTAATTATTGAGAATGAATATATATTTCAAATTAATTATTGAAATGGAACCCCGCTAGTCCATTACTAGAGGGAAAGAAAGTAGAGGTC
Source organism: Benincasa hispida (assembly GCF_009727055.1). Lineage (NCBI taxonomy): Eukaryota > Viridiplantae > Streptophyta > Magnoliopsida > Cucurbitales > Cucurbitaceae > Benincasa > Benincasa hispida. The sequence goes on along the minus strand of NC_052355.1, from coordinate 39,326,360 downwards.
GCAAAGTTATATGGAAATTTGACAATTTCCAAAGCATCGTGATCGAAGAAAGGGTTATATAAACAGAGAAAAGAGCTGGTTGTATAAATGGCAAAAGATCTCTACAAAATCTGTGGAAGGGCAAGAGTTCCATAAGTGGAGAGAACGGGAAGTTCGTACTAACTTAGTGGAGTTGCCAAAATTTTGAAAAGGGTGGTGTGGCTTTTTTTCACCCAAAAAAAAAAAAAAAAAAGGAATGAGATCTGGAGTGTCATTTGATAAAATCTAATTTAGTGAGTTCTTTATTTATTAGGGTAGGGTTGGTTGAGTTTTCCAATTAGGTTAGAAAAGAACGGGGATATTTTTTATTTATAAAAAATATATAAACTTGAAGAGATTAGTAGCTTTTTAAAAACTCTATTACTATTCTATTACTTGGTTTTATTTGGGGGGACTTGGCTGAAAATTGTGATGTCATGAGGTCACTGGAACTTCTAAAGTAAAATAGGAACATAATCGGGGAAAAAAATGATGTGTACTACAAGACCAAGACCAAATAATGTATTAAGCTTGTTTCTTCATTTCATGACCTTTTATGTTTTTTTTGTTTGTAATCATTGACTCATGCAATTTCTCACTCATTTCGGCCATTTAACTGTAAACTCTCTTATTGTCTAGCTTACCTTCCGCCATATGCTACCAAACTTCAACGAATGCTGGTGGGACAGTATTATCCTTGACATTTTAATTTGCAATTGGTTTGGTGAGTTCCTCGCTCCTAGAAAAGAATAGAAACTGGAAATTACTTGGTCTGTATATATTTAAGCATATAATATCAATTTTCATATGCTCTTTTGTCCTTTTATGAAACCCTGGTTATGGATTTTTCACAGAAAATATTATGCTTCACGTGGATGATATGGCTATGAATATGATATGGACATGGTTTTTAATTACCGAAAAGCGTGGTTATAGTATGCAACAATCTTTATGTTAAAACTTGCCACTATCTTAATGTTGTTAGTGTTACCAGACTCCTGGTAGGTTTACAGTTGAACTGACTATGACGAGCATACGCTTTTCCAATTTAATGATCAGTCAGAATGTTTCCTTTATGTTATTGTGCCATTGAAAAACCATTATGACCGGTGGGATTGACGGTTGATGTGAGGCCATTCAGCTCAAACTTTCCCGAACTGCATTCGTTCAAGTCCATATTGATTCTTCTTAGGTATTAGTTCTTAGTTCTCTCCTTTGTGACATCTTTCTTACCTGTTTTCTCAGTGTTATGATGAGTCGTATGGTTAGCCATACTCAGAGTAAGTGTGGAGTTAGAAATTCCTATTAATGGTTCCAGTTGCAAACCATGGATTTACTGCGGCTGCTCTTGATCAGCAAAATGCTGTGCAAATTTATCTCCTTATTCTATGTTTTTAGGATTACTCTATGAGGTGATGTAGGAATATTCCACGTTACATGTCTAATGTTATCAAACCTCAAAGTAACGATTTGAGTATAATTGTGATGGGTGGGAGTATAGGTGTGCATTCTTTGAAGAGTTTCTAGCAATATGGAAGTAAAGACCGACCGGTCATTGCCTTCTAGCTGTTTTGTCATACAAAGTCCAATTCCATAAATTCTATGATTGTGTGGTGACTTTGGACTACAAGGTTAAAGAATGGATGTACAGGATTTGCTATTAGTTTGTGTTTAGTTGAAGGGTCCTCATTTCTATTACTTGTTTTGCAGGAATATGGGCAGGGATGCGTACTGTTCGATATTTTGATGGGAAAACATACAAGTGGGTTGGTCTAAGCCGTCAGCCTAATATTATTGGAAAAGTAAGTCTTGCATTGATTTCCTATCAATAAACAAAACTAATCAAGTATTCTGTTCCTTACTGATGGGAATTATTGCCCTGACTGTGATTAACGATTAACTTGAGTGCTTACCAAGATATTTTAATATGGTACCGGTAATTCTGGATCTAGATGAAATGGAGAAAGTTATCTTATGAAGAATTTAGAGAGAGAAGGAAACTCCAAATATGGGAACATCAACCATGAGCTGACTGACAAGTTTATCTGGCAAACTTGCTTGGCTCTTCTGATATGTGACATTTCCCATTTTTAGGAATGCACATTTCCACTTATTTCCGAATGTATTCAACTGTATTTAATTACGGAAGAAATGTACTCAGCCATTGTCTTTTGGGGGCTGCTGCTGGGTTGAGGGGAAGTTCTATGTTTTTTTATTTTTTTATTTTATGAATTATCATCATTTCCTTGAAATGCTTCGGGTATGCCTCTTTCAGTTGAACGACTGTGCTACGATCTAACAGTGCGTAGTCTTATATCCAGGTGAAACGGACCTTGGGACAGTTCACTCCAGCACAATGGGATAAAGATGAGTGGCATCCATTACTTGGTCCATGGCGTTTCATTCAAGTTCTTGCTCTTTGCATCGTCTTCTTGACGGTGGAGCTTAATACATTCTTTTTGAAGTATTGTCTCTGGGTTCCTCCTAGAAATCCTGTAATAGTATACAGATTGGTCTTATGGTGGTTAATTGCCATACCGACAATGCGCGAGTACAATGTTTACCTTCAAGACAGGTTCTCTCTCCTACCCTCTCTATGTGTCTCTGTTTGGGATTCATGAATCTTTTAATACATTAGTGAAAACATATATAGAATCTGATGGAAATTCTTATTCCAGGAAACCTGTGAAAAAAATTGGGGCATTTTGTTGGCTCTCACTGGCCATTTGCGTGGTTGAACTTCTAATTTGCGTCAAGTTTGGACATGGTCTGGTTCTTTCTTTCTTTCTTCTTTTTTTTTTTTTGAAAATATATGGAATGAGGGATCGAGTTTCTGATCTCGATGTTATCGTAAATACTTGATGCCAGTTGAGTTAACTCATTTTGGTGTTTGGTTCTTGATCGTGGAGAACTTGTTCCTCTATTGTTCATTGATGAAATCCTAATACATTTCCTTTTATCTGTGGTCTGTTTTTTAGGTTTATATCCTAAACCAATGCCATCTTGGTTGGTGCAATTCTGGATAACTGTTGGAGTTTCCCTTGTATTATTCCTGCTTATTTGGACCTGGCAACTTCACCAATTAGTTGCAAGGAAAAAGTGGAAATAATTTTTATTGAATTTCTTCATAGGGAAAAAGGAAAAAGTATTTTTTTTAAAAAATTTATTTCATGGGACTCCCATTCACATAATGTAAAATTTTTAATGCATTTTGTAGATAGCATCAGGTTTTCCATAGGGTAGTGGTAGAGTCGACGTTCAACAAAGTCAACGGGAGATTTTTCTTTGGGGAGAGGGAAGAATGTATTCTATGCTTAAAAGGCTAATACGTTTGATCATCCACCCAAATGGTGGTCTACATCATTTTTATACTGTGCAACTCTTATAAAAATTAATTCATTTGGCATTTGCATTGCCTTCCTACACATTTTTCTTAATTGCAAATCCAATGTTATTTTATGTAAATTGAAATATGATTTAACAAATACATTTATGGTATATAAATTTTGGATTTATAACATGGTTATTAACTCATTTTATCTCCAATCATCTACGAATACTTATTTTAACCGTCGGTACCATAAAAAGCCTAAATGTATTTATATATACGAGATTTAACCTACAACATCTAAGGCTCATTTTTAAACAAAGTTAAAAGACTAATAAAGAAAGGATATGAGTGCAAAGGTTGTGTTTGGAGTTTTTTGAAACAATCCAAAAAATTGAGTTGGTAGAGTTGCTCAAGAAACCGTCTTTAAAATCCGAATCGAGTTAGATTGTTGACTTATTTTTTTCCTTATTAATTTAAAATACTTGAAATAAATTGAATAAATTTAACCCAACTTAGATAAAAAATAAAACTAACCTAATCCAACCATTATAGTTTGGGTTGGATGGTTTTTATAGGCAAGTCTAAGTAAATGCAGGTGGAAGCAAAATTGCCCATACCTTAGAAGGACGACCACCTAGGCCTTTGGGCATTGCAGTGAATATATTTTTATGTGGCAGAATGTGTGAGAGAGAGGGTATATTACAAGATTAAAACCAGGGACATGAACGAACCTGCAAATTCAAACTATCTTGAAGGAGAAACCTGCTGCATAATTTATACAATGGGGAGAGAACCTTCCATATTTTAAAGAAATGTCTACATGAAAGGATATTATCAATCAACTTATCCGTTTATGTTGTACAATAAATGTGTATAATTCGATATGCTGGTACTGTTAGTGGTTGATCATCAGACTTGGCAGTTTGTTTCCATTGAAGCAGGTCCAAGAACTCCACAATCTCTGTTAGTAGTGACTGTACAGTGGCCAAAAGAATGACAATAATGGCATACAAATAAGTTCTGTTTCTTGAATTGATATTAAAAAAAAGGGAAAAAAAAAAACAAGCATACAAAAATCTTCCACTGAATTGTGAGGGGCAACTAGATTGAAAGGAAGAGCAGACTTGGATAACACAAAGTCAAATAGATGAGAAATATAATAATACATTAATATTTCCTGTCAACAGACAACAAAGATATAGATCTCATCAAATATTGCCAACGTTTCTAATTGTTTCACCCTCCTAGTTGTTCACTGAATAATTACAAAGCATTTACAAAAAAACACTTCAGGCAGCCACGAGCCATGACAATGAAAAAGAAATCAATTGCTATAACACTGCGTCTGCCAAGAAAGATTTCACGCCCGATTCTCTACATTATTGGCAACTCAAACTACATTCAATATGCCAAAATGGTGGGAGGGATCCATCTTTTAGCAGAAGGAAAATTGGAATTCATAAGAAAACAACACTACAGATCTTTTCTTGAAAGAGTGGTTCTGTTCAAATTTGAAGAGATAATAATTAAACTCATGAGATTATTAAAATGGCCTTGAAATCAACTTTTCGTTAGTGGCACAGAAGAGGGATATGGCTAACTTATTTCATATTTTCTTATGTTGCATCTTAGTTTCCTTTTTTTTTGTTAATCTTTCATACGATTCTTTGTGGTGCTTCTCCTCCCCTCCTTTTCTTTCCTCTCTTCTCTTCCTTCAAATCTCTAAAACTATTTGCAAGGAAAAGGAAAGGTTTAAATATTACATTAGCCCTGCTACTTTGGCTTTGGTTCATTTTGGCTAACGTACTTTCAACTTTTATTTATAATAGTCTTACTTTCAAAGTGTCCATTTGATCCCTATTTGCAAACTTTTACCTTTAATACAAATGTATCGCTACATTTTAAAGAAATTTAGTGAACGAAGTGAGAGCTAAAATTTTGATATAAAAATGGACTAAAAATGAAAATTTAGGGACCAAAATGATGATTTCTTAAAACTACATGGACAAAAATAGACATTTTGAAAGTATAGAGACATTTTTTTTTAAAAAAAAAAGAAAAAATAACAAAAGTATAAGCATGGACCAAAATGAACCAAAATCGAAAGTTTAGGAATCAAAGTAGTATTTAAACCAAAAGAAAACTACAGTATTCTCCAGCCCAACGTCTTTCAAATCTAAAAAAAAGCGGCAAGCCTTCTTTCCAACTTCCAATTTTCCAACATAGGCAGTTACGCCATTGCAGGCGGAACTGAATACAGGGCTGATTCTTTGGTGGCTTTGGAGTGTTTGGTTCTGGCATCTAAAGCAATTGCCACAACAAATTTAGTGTGTCAGGGTGATGTGAAAGAGTAAAGATCCAAAAGCGATTTTATTGCAGTTATGATTATGGCTAGGACAACTTTCTAACCTTATGCTACCACAGATGGCGTACGCAAGAATGCTTTCATAGGAGAAAGAGAGATCATATCAGTGTAAACATACATTATACCCAAAAATAAAATTAAAATATCCAACAAGCACTTGAAACTTAGGATTTGGTACCTACTTATTTTTCTTATATTTTCTTAATTTTTAAAATATAGACTCATTATTTACCCATAATCTCTTATGAATTCTATTTTTAAAAACTATAAAAGTAGTAGTTTTAAATATATTTTGGAATTTGACCAGAAGTTCATATTTGCTTTAGAAAATATGATCTTAGTCTTGGATCTTCTGGATTGGAGTTCATTTCTATAGCTAGAGTTGGTCTGTTGGAACCCCTCCTTTTTGTAGCCATTACTAAACATTAATGGACAGAAACCATTACTAAACATTAAGGGACTGAAGAATAATTGCCTTTTTTCTTTTCCCCTCATGGAGGTAAATTAATCATATGATATCGATTATTACCTCATGTTAATGATAACTTTTAACTTACAATAGAAGATACAAGTTGATGACCTCCCCTCCCCTCCAAAGTACTTGAAAACAATTAATATAACGTTCCCAAAAAATTTACAGTTTGGAATCAAATGTATACCTGATACAGTGATGATCACTATATAAACCAATCTTGTGTGACGATCAACGTCTTTGTCCAACAGAAACTGATTTCAGCTTCAACTCTGTTGCAGAAAGTAATGGACCAACAATGGAATTATGAAATGCATCCTCAATCCATAAAGCTTCCAAACCACCGATTAGCATTTATATCCTGTAAAGCACACACTATTAATTACAAACAAGAATTTGCCAAAAATATGTCAGATTGAATGTCGTGAAGATACATGAACTTGAGAAAATTCTTACTTAATGAATTATTTGAGGTTAATTGCTTCAATAAAATTCTGAGAGGCTAACCATCACTTGATTGGATAAATATACACTAGATACATCAGTCTCTAACTTGAGTATCCTGGAATCCACCATTTCCTTTATCATCACCTGGCATTAACATTATCTTCAACATTTTGAGTCAGACTCTCTACACACTGTAGAGCATGGACTTTATAATCCGTATGTAGACTCTTAAGAAGCACACTATGTGTAAAAGAATCAGGCTGAATTCCTCTATCTAGCATTTCTCCGTACAATCTTAGAGCTTCTTCCCAGTAACCCATATTGCAATTCTCATTTATTAATAGGGTATAACTGAACTTATTTGGAAGAATTCCTTTTTCTTCCATCTCATAAAAATATTTATAAGCATCCTCCATTCTCCTCACCTTGCAAAGACCATTAATTATAGCATTGTATGTAATCACGTTTGCTGGAACACCCTTCTCCAGCATTTTCGAGAAGTACATAAATGCTAGATCCAGCATTCCCACAGCTGCATGTGCACGAATGAGAACTGTATATGTTACTACAGAAGGGGCTACACCCTTGCTGAGCATTTCATTGAAAACCTCTCTAGCCTTCCTCAAGTGCCCTCTTTTCATGAAACCATTAATGATACTAGTATAAGTGACATGATCCGGAACAAGACCATCATAAACCATGTTCTCTAACAGATCACACGCTTCTTCAAAATTTCCCTGTTGGCAAAGTCCATGCACAAAAACATTGTATGTGACAAAATCTGGAGGAAAACCCTCTGCTAACATTTCTTCTCGCATGCTAAACGCTAAAGATGTATCACCGATCTTCATTTCTCCTGCTATTCGAGTAAGGTAAGCAAAACGATCAGGCTTCAACCCTTTGCACAACATCTCATTAAAGAACCCTCTAGCCATTGATAAATTCCCCAACTTGTAAGAACCATTAACTATTATAGTATATGTAAAGATGTCAGGGAATAACCCTAGATCAGTCATTTCCTTTTTCAACTGCAAAGCAACATCCAAGTAACCCAACCTGCAAAGACCATATATAAGTATATTATATGTTACCACAGTCGGAACAAGATCTCTGCATTTCAATTCATCAAACAATAGAAATGCCTCACTTATATACCCAGTCCTACAGTAACCATACAGTAGGATATTGAACGAAACTATGTCAGGCGTAAAATTGCTTCTCAACATATCGGAAAACTGCAGTCTAGCATCAGTCACTTGCCCCCACTTGCAAAGGCCGTACATCAGAGTATTATAAGTTGATAAAGTAGGGAAAGCTCTTCTATTCGTCATTTCTTCCACAAGATCAAATGCTTCAACAAACAATCCTTTCTTGCAGAAACCATAGATCAAAGGATTATATGTGTACGCTGAAACATTGAGCCCAGAACTCAACATTTTCTCAATGAGTTCCTTTGCTTGTTCAAGCTCTCCTTCCTTCGACAACCCATTAACCAACACATTGTATGTTACATCATTTGGGAAACACCCTCTCTTTTGCATCTCTGATAGAAGCTCTAAAGCTTGATGTACTTTCCCCTCCTTGCAATAGGAATCCAGCATAGTGTTATACGTGACAATAGTTGGCTTAATCCCAAACTGTTCCATCATCCTATACACAGTTTTAGCTTTACTCACGAGATTCTCATCTCTTAAAACCCTGAGAATCCTATTACAGTTCTTGACATCAGGCAGTAAACCTTTCCGAATCATTTTATAAAAGACCAACAAGCACTCATCAACCATTGATTTCTTCGTGTATATCAACAATAGAATATCAAGAAGCTTAATTAAAGCCTTTAAACACATATTCCCAGCAATTAAAACATCGACAACTCCGTGCATTTCAATGCTAACCACCCTCTCCATCACCCAATACGCAGGACGCATCAAACTATTCTGAGCAAGAATATCAAGAATAGCACAAAACACAAATTCTGACCCCTTAAAATCGGGTTGAGCCATGACCCATCGGAAGAAACGCAAGGCAACTCTAGGCCTGATTCGAATGGAATCAAGGACTCGAATAAACAAATGAGGGTCGATGATCACAGCACCAAATTGATCGGAGACCCAATTATTGTCGCAAAAGGCCCAAGGCTTTTGTTCAATCGTATCAAAGATAAGGTCTCTATAATGGTTTTCCGATAGGGCTGGTATGGCGTTGTTTGAAGTGCAGGAATGGAGGAATGAAGAGAAGGGAAGGAGAAGGCGTACCTTGAAAGAGAAGGGGTATGTTGCAGCGGTGGTAGCTATGGCTTTTGAAGCTCTAACGCAGAAGCAGAGGGTCATTGAGTAGAGAAGCTACACCATGCGCGGAAATGGCGGTTCTACTGAAGAAGTAGGAATCTGGGTGAAGGAGAAGAAATGGAGTTGAGGTTCAGAAGAAATTGCAAACACATATTGAATATGACGGCGTGGCTCAACTCAGACGCCGCAATTGTTCCACCTTCGCTCTCCCCTGCCCTCGGTTCCAGATCTCACCCCCTATAGACCGGATAAATTTACAAAATAACCCAAAAACTAAAAACCTTTTTAGGAATGACCTTGGTCTAAAAACTTTTCTTTTTGCCACATGAAATATTAGTTATACCCTATTTTTCAAAATCAAATGATATAACTGAAGCCAGACCCTATTCCATTGTTTTACTAAGCGATTGTTCACATTTTCTCATATTCTCGATTTTTTTATGTCAATTTTCTCTTAATTTTTCTTTGTCTTTAACGTCGTCTTTGATCAGTTCTTCACTGCTCATCAGTCATTTCTACATATTTTCCACCATCATTCTCGTGATCTAAAAGGTATTATACCCATTTCCTTCAATGCATGTTGATTTTTCCTTTTAGCCGTAACAAAATGGTTTAGTGTTCACTTAGTTTAACGAAACTGTTCGCTCATCAATTTATTAAACGATCTCCTGACTTTAATTAAACGATCTCTTGACTTTAATTTAAACGATCCCTTGACTTTAATTAAACGATCATCTAACTTAGGTTAAATGAATGCCCAATTAAGGTTAAACGATCGCCCAACTTAGGTTAAATGATTGTTTTGTGTAAACGATCCTTTAGGATTTGGTAAATGATTGTTTAAGTTTTATTAAACGATCTTTTATTTATTGCTACAATGTATATGTTTCTAACAATTTACTAAGATGGTCGTCCTTGCTAAGAAATATTTCCCTGCTACTGTCTCTTGCATGGTCCACAAAATGAATGACCTAAGAAGAAACTTACCACAGAGCATATGGTGATGTTTAAGAAAGCGTGCTTTGGTCCACTGCTGGATGTGGACCTTGTGTTTAATGGGCAACTGTTCCACCATTTTTTGTTAAGGGAGGTTAGCGATGAGAACCGGGATTTATAAGCTTCAACATATTGGAGAAGAAAGTAACATTCACCCAAGATGATTTTAATCTAATAACTGGGTTGTGGCCGACCGAGGAAACAATTGAAAGAGATACAAGCAGTAAGAGACTACAACATCTATTGCTCAGATCGAAGGACCTAAATAAGAATAAGGAAAAACTTTGCAAGAATCTTGAGATCGCTTTTGAAAAATTCAGATTTACAAATGATGAAGATGTCATGAAGGTTGCATTGACATTATATATTAAAGTTGTGATGATGGGAAAAGACAAGAAAACACAATTTGACGTTAAGACATTTGGGACCGTCAATGACACCAAAGTCTTTAGGCATTATGACTGGTCGATTGTCTTATTCAAACGTTTGTTGGATAGTATGAAGTGCATTCTATGCAGGGAGAAGGAGTCGCATGATATAAAAAAACAGAAAATCCTAACCATATCACATACTACAGTATAAATGGATTTGTACTTGCATTCCAGGTACATACTTACTTTTTCAATTAAATTCAATATGCATTCAATAAGTTTGTAATAAATTATGTATGTTTATCCAATATTTTTTTTCTCCGTATTATAGGTGTTGGGTTTTATGCCCTAAAACTTGCAGATAAAAAATGTAAATGATTGATGGTCATCAAGAAAGAGTTATCGATATTATTTTAATAAGTGTTATTGATTGTACTGTATTCGTTTTGTCTTAATAACCCTAAATCCAATAAACAACATCCTAGGTTGTCTCTGAAGGGAGGATTGAATCCCATAGCGGAAGTGTTGTGAATGTCTTACCTCCCGCAAATCGATTTTTATATAAACAAAATGGTAAACTAAAAGCATAATATGCATAATACAGACATGTAAATAGCATGCTTTAGGGAAAAAGTTAGAATCATGCTCCCTTTTGTAGATTCCCAATTCCAAGAACGATCCTCTCGAAAACTCTACGAACAACTCCTCCAATAATCTTGATCACGAATTATTTCTTGAATACGACTACCTCGTTATTCTCTAGGATTTTAATAAAAGGATATGTGGTATTCAACTATTGGAAGAAAGTGAGGAAAAAGACTTTTTGAGAGTAAAGAGGATTTTCTTTGTGACTTAGGGAAAAACCGCACCATGAATTCTTCCAATTCACTTGTGTTGTATGTTATGAGTGTATCATCAGTGTGTCTCCAAAAGGCCCATAAGGAAGACTTTATATAGAGAAGGGTCAAACTTTTTTCTTAGCCATTTTTCTATTTCCATTTTTCTACAATTTATAAAATAATACTTATTTAATTAATTATCAAAATTAAATAACACTTATTTAATTAATTTGCACATTATTAAATAACTATTTACATTAAATCCAATTTAACGTACATATATTTAATTATCATAAATATCATATGTATATGTGCAATACCTCTATATTAATTAATTCTTTGTGAATCTAATTCACTTGAATTAATTACTTGAATCTTATTCAAATGTTTCTTTTCAATTTAATTTGAATTACAGATCATATCCATAATCAATTACATATTAATCATATTAATATATCGTATTCTTAAATTGATTTAAACAATTCAAACCATCCCTCTTTAACTACAGATATATTTTTGTATCCACGAATATGGACCAATAACAGCAAGTTAGTCCTTCGCGAGTGTTCGTAACTCTAACTGGGTCAAATTATTGTTTTACCCTTGGGTTACCTCTGACTCCTTAAGTACCAGTGCTCATCTAACGAACAACCTGTTTATGGTCCAACCAATAAACAGAAACCCTTCTCGAGCCATTGAGAGGGTAAGGCCCTATGTTCAAATCCCAGAGACACCACTTAAGGGAACACTCATCTACTTACCCTGAAGACGGGAATGAGTGAATTTCATCTTGTATTATTATGTTCCCAGCTTCCCACTCGGTTTTATTCCCAAAATGGTAGGCATATTGAGTCGGCGAACTAGCCACCTCACCCATACAAATCAAAGACAATCCCTCGTGAATAGAAGTTCATAATATACTCAGGATTAAGACTAAGTTACTTGGGTCATCCTATTGAAATAAAAACCTAACTAGTTAACGGTGTTACATCTAGTGGTTACTATTTTGCGATCCGGTCTTATGTAAACTCATTACATTTGTATCAAATACAAAGTGGATCGTATCCATAGTGTCACCGGGATAAGGTACCCAACCTTATCCCTATATTATAGACCCTTTAGGTTGTATCTTGAACATTGATCCATGTATGTCTCTACATACAATTCAAGACTCATAAGGCAACATTGGATGTTAGTTTATTGGATTTAGGGTTATTAAGACAAAATAGAAAACAACACAATAACATTTATTAAATTAACATCTATAACTCTTTATTGATGACAGTAAATTAATAGCATTTACTATCTATGAGTTTCAGGGCATAAAACCCAACAAACTCCCACTTGAACTAAAACTCTAGTCAGTGGGTTGTACATGTAATCAGAATCCAAAAAGCAAGATTATGGTAAGTAAATACAATAAACTAAGGCATTCATATTCCCATTACACATTTCCCACTTGCCCTAGATTATACAATATACATGTTTTGTAGATCTAGATTCTCTAGATGACCCTTAAATACTTTAGCCGAGAGAGCCTTCGTAAATGGATCAACAATATTGTGCTCCGAGGCAATCTCTATGATGATCACATCTCCTCATTGCACAATCTTCCTTATCAGGTGATACTTCCTCTCAATATGCTTTCCTCGTATGTGACTTCGAGGTTCGTTAGAGTTAGCTACTGCCCCACTGTTGTCACAGTATAAGGTGATGGGTAAGTTCATATTTGGAACCACTTCCAAATCGCATAGGAACTTCCTGAGTCATACTACTTCCTTTGTTGCTTCACAAACAGCTATATACTTAGCTTCCATAGTGAAATTTGCAATGCATCCTTGCTTGATGCTTCGTCATACTACATCTCCCCTGTTTAGGGTAAACACTGATCCTGACATGGATTTTTTAGAATCCTTCTCAGTTTGGAAATCAGAAACGGTGTATTATGTAGGATCAAATCCTTTGTTCCATACACCAACTTATAGATCCTCATTCTCCTATGATACTTGAGGATGTTCTTAACCGCAGTCTAGTGGTCTAATCCTAGATTGGACTATACCTACTGACTATTCCCACTGCATAACAAATGTTTGGCCTAGTGTAGAGCATAGCATACATTAAGCTGTCTACAGCTGAGGTATAGGGAATATGTCTTATATCCTCAACATTTTTAGGGGTCTAAGGACACTGTTCCTTAGACAAATGAATCCCGTGCCTGAAAGGTAATAATGTTGAGGTTGATGCCCTAAAGTCTCTTGTCTTGTAGTTTGTAAACAGTTGTACGAACGCTTGTGTTGTATAACATATGATATTTACTTCACAACTTGTATTTTGCTCAGTTGCATGTTTTATTTGCTTTACCACAAACTAATAAACATAAAATCCCTGGTTATCTGTATGTGACTTAATCATGTATGTGGTGACATACAAGTGGATCATGTCTTAAGTGATAACCAAAATGGTTTGTAGTATATGGATATAGGAGGGAAACCTTATCCTGGTAACGCTACGGATGCGACCCGCTTTGTGGAATGGTCACAAATATTATGACTTATCACAGATGGTCTGATCCTGATCATTCATGTTGGGTACATGCGAGCGAGGGCGTCCTATATAAATGCTGGGGTTGATGCCCTAAAGTCTTGTGTTCTGTAGTTTGTATGAACGCTTGTGTTGTTAATATATGATATTTACTTCACATTTTGTATTTTTGCTCAGTTGCTTGTTTTATTTACTTTACCACAACCCAATAAACATAAAATCCCTGGTTATCTATATGTAACTCAAGCATGTATGTGGTGACATACAAGTGGATCATGTCTTAAGTGATAATCAAAATGGTCTGCAGTATATGGATATAGAAGGGAAACCTTATCCTGGTAATGCTACGGATGCAGCCCGCTTTGTGGAATGGTCACAAGTGTTGTGACTTGTCACAGATGGTCTGATCCTGATCATACGTATTGGGAACATACGAGCGAGGGCGTCTTATACAAAGAGTTTGTATAAGACCTGACCACGAAGTGTTAACGTCTCGTTATATAACACCGTTCATGACAGAGACTTCACTTCACTAGGATGACCATAGGTAACATGACCTCAATCCTGAGTGAGTTGGAACTCCTTTGCTCATTGAGGTGGTCCTTTGATTTATATGGGTGCGAGTGACCAGGTCGCCGATTCAAACTTACCATTTTGGGGATTCATCTGATTTGGGAGCTGGGCACTCAACTACACAAGATGAAATTCACTCTTTCCCTAAGGTAGAGGTAAGTAGATAGATAACTCTCTTAAGGCTGATTCCGGGGCTTGAACGATGTGGCACCACACACCTTCTCTTGGCCCGAGAGGTGTTCACACATAGTTGGACTATGTTGTAGAGGAATCAGTGGTACTTAAGGAGTGAGATGTAACTATAGGGGCAAAACGGTAATTTGGCCCAACTGTACTTACGACTTTGTAAAGGGTCATCGTACTCATGATTAGTTATATCCGATGGACACAGAAATATATTGTGGTAAGAAGAGTTCAGCTATTGGTCTTTAGTGAATGCCTGACAGTTAACGGATGGTGGATCTCGTGGCTAAAGAGTTTAGTCAGCTATTCACAAACCGTTGGACCTTCGAGCCACAGGTCCATTAGGTCCTTTGGGTAGCTTGGATAAAGTCGAGAACCAGTGTTTGGGTTAATTTGAATGTTCAAATTGACAAGAGGAAGTTCGATTATATATGATATAATTGGACTGGTTAATTATATATGATATAATTGGCTAGATGTATGAGATACATTATTTTGGAGGAAATTAGATATAAATATGATTTATATCAAGTAGAGGAGAAAATACTTATAGTAGATATGTGATATCAAACTATAGGATAAAAATATAATATGATTATATTTATTATTAATTAATTGATTAATTATATGATAATTAATCCAAAATTCACGTTTGGACGTGAGTTAGGCGGGCAACGTCGGTTATTGTAACCAATGAATTAAAATGAAAATTGTTTTCATTTTTTGAAGAGTTCAATCGCTATCCCAAAGGGAAATTAAGAGATGCGCGTTGGAGAATAGAGAATGATCGCTTAAAGAATCGAAAGCCTATACGATAGTCGCCTTGCGCCTAAGCGATCGTCTTCCTCGTGCCTAACGATCGCACACTGTCGCCTACACGATCGCATAGCTTTTCTAAAAAATCGTACAGTGTGTCGATTTTACTAAACGATCGTATACCTTTACCTAAACGATCGTTTAGTAAATCCTACACGATTGTGTAGCTTCTCCTAAACGATAAGTATTTCTGCTATGCGATAGCGCATTTTTCCCTTCCACTTGCTTATCGCCTACACAATCTGGTATTCCTCCTTCCTCTACCAAATTCACCAAAGACCACCCTTTGGGTTTTCACTCCGAGAATACCCGAGGCTCTTTAGTGGTGGTGTCGTCCCCATTGCGATCGTGAGTTTGCGGTTGTTCGTGCTACTGTTGTTGACGCTACTATTGGGTGTTGGTAGATCGCTTGGGGGGTTCCGCTGAATTGAGTTCCGAAGATTGAAGATCATCTTCAACTGGTATGAAACTCTTTCCTTTTTTATTTTGTTGTTCATAGCATGCCGATAATTAGTGTTTGTTTGCATAACTGTTTGTATGAATGTATAATGTTGTATTTCGGTCACTGTGAGATCGGAGCGATCCGAACGCATTCATGGAACTCTTCGGTAAGAGATCCTTCAACAAAGAGTTTGTATAAGATCTGACTACAAAGTGTTAACGTCTTGTTATATAACACCGTTCATGACAGAGACTTCACTTCACTAGGATGACCATAGGTAACATGACCTCAATCCTGAGTGAGTTGGAAACTCCTCCCATTGAGGGCGATCCTTTGATTTATATGGGTGCGAGTGGCCAGGTCGCCGATTCAAACCTACCATTTTAGGGATTCGTCTGATTCGAAAGCTGGGAACTCAGCTATACAAGATAGAATTCACTCATTTCTTAAAGCAGGGGTAAGTATAGACAGATAGCTCCCTTAAGGGCTGATTCCGGGGCTTGAACGATGTGGCGCCACATACTTTTTCTTGGCTCGAGAAGTGTTTACACATAGTTGGACTATGTATATTATTCATTAGAGAAATCAGTGGTACTTAAGGAGTGATATAACGGTAATTTGGCCTAACTATACTTACGAGCATCTGTGAAGGGTCATCGTACTCATGATTGGTTATATCCGATGGACACAGAAGTATATCTATGGCAAGAAGAGTTCAGTTGTTGGTCTTTAGTGGAATGTCTGACAATTAATAGATGATGGATCTCGTGGCTAAAGAGTTTAGTCAGCTATTCACAGACCGTTGGAGCTTCGAGCCATAGGTTCATTAGGTCCCCTAAGTAGCTTGGATAAAGTCGAGAACTAGTGTTTGGGTTATTAGGAAGTTCGATTATATATGATATCATTGGCTAAATGTATGAGATACATTATTTTGGAGGAAATTAGATATAAATATGATTTATATCAAGTAGAGGAAAAACAAATACTATAGTAGATATGTGATATCAAACTATAAGATCAAAATATAATATGATTATATTTATTAATATTTTAATTGGTTAATTATATGATAATTAAGCCAATTTTTTGCTCGGATGTGCGTTAGTGGGAATGCGTCGGTTATTGTAACCGATGAATAAAAATGAAATTGTTTCATTTTGAATCGTTCGTTCGTTCAATCGTCCAAAAAGGAAAAGAAGCACGCATTAGTGAAATCATAAACGACCGCTTAAGTAAATCGAGAGCCTATACGATAATCACTCTGTGCCTAAACGATCGTCCATCTCGCGCCTAAACGATTGCACACTAGTTCCTACACGATTGGATAACTTACCTAAACGATCGTATTGTGTGCCGAGTTTGCTAAACGATTGTATACCATTTCCTAAATGACCGTTCAGTAAAACCTACATGATTGTGTAGTTTCTCCTAAACGATAAGCATTATGCTATACGGTAGTATCTTTTTGTCATAAAAAATGTCTTAGTAGAAACAGAAACATCCTCACTCTCGGAGACATTAGTGCTTTTCTCTTTAGTATTATCAAATTTAACTGTAGCAGACTCATTAAGATTAGAATTCTCATTCTATTGTAGAATCATCATGCTCAAAGGGAAGAGTTGGCTTCCTAGGACCAGACTCCTTTTGAGCACTACCATCCTCATTCAGAAACCCAGATGTAACAATATTTGATAAGACGTTGAGGGGATGATTATCCAATTCAGAATTGTTAACATTTATAGGATTCTAATTTATAGGTTTAGAACAATTTTCTTCAGAATTAAGAATACTATCAATAAAATGTATAGTTAAACCACCTGAACTTCAAGACCATCTATTTTGATAACCCTATATTCTCTCTCAACATCATTCTCATTAGGAACATAAAAAACATTTATGAACACATTTTCAACATCATCGACAACAACAAAAGACTTTTCACACATATCAGAATCATTAACAAACCCAACATGCATTGTTTCAACATTTCCATCAACATTTTTGGACACATAAGTTTCAGTAGTAATTAGATTCAAGGACTCACTTTTATGTTGGGGAGAAGTAATGATGATACCTACGCCAATCAGGTCTTCCATCATAAGGCAACAAATGTTTTCCTTCGTTTCTTCTTCTCTTTTTGTTTTTTCATCCGAGAAGTTCTTTTCCTCTTCATAATGGGGGAAGGAGCGTCATTCCCAGGGGGAAACTCTGCATTTTCTTAATTTTCAATAGGGGTTGAACCCCAAACCACGACAAAAACATATTCTTTAGGAATTTTCAGCAATCTTTTACGATTAGCTTTTTGCTTGTATCTCACCATTTTTTGTTAATCAATATTAGTTTTATTCTTAAAGATCCACTTGGTTCCAACCACAAATACATATTGAAGGACCAACTTTCACACCTCACTAGGGATGGAAAAATTCATCGCGGAGTCGAGTCCTCGCGGGCCCTCCTCCCTCCTGATTTAGCATTCTGATTGATTTACATCTAGTTTCTTTGTCAGTATTAACTTTATTCAATTCCCTCTTTAGATCAGAGACTTTCATTTCACTAGGATGACCATAGATAACATGACCTTAATTTTGAGTGAGTTGGGAACTCTTGCTTATGAGGGCGGTCCTTTGATTTCCATGGGTGGTCAGATTGCCGACTCAAATCTACCATTTTGGGGATTCATCTGATTGGGGAGCTAGAAACTCAGCTACACAAGATGAAATTCACTCATTCCCCAAAGTAGGAGTAAGTAGATGGATTGCTCCCTTAAGGGCTAATTCCGGGGCTTGAACAATGTGGCGCCACACACTTTCTCATGACCTGAGAAGTGTTTACTCATAATGTATTGTTCATTAGAGAAATCAATGGTACTTAAAGAGTTAGATTATCTATAGGGAAAAAACGGTAAATTGGCACAGCTGTACTTACAAGCGATCTGTGAGGGATAATTGTACCGTTGATTGGTTATATCTAATGGACACAGATATATATCTGTAATGCGAAGAATGCAGTTATCGGTATTTACTGGAGTGTCCGATAGTTAGCAGATAGTGGATATCGTGATTAAAGAGTTTAATCAGTTATTCACGTATTTTTTGAGCTTCAAGCTACAGGTCCATAAGATCCCCTTGGTAGCTCAATGGATTCAAGTTGAGAATAAGTTTTTTGGTTAGTTTGAAGTGTTCAAATTAACACAAGGGAATTTGATTATATATAATATAATTAAATTGGTTCAATTATATGTGATATAATTGATTTGATGTATTAGATACATTAATTGGAGGAATTGATATAAATATGATTTATATTAAATAAAGGAGCAAAAAAATATGGTTTAAATATTACATATGATGTGATATTAAAATTATAGGTTATAAATATAATATGATAAGTTGGTTATTATATTTATTTATAATAAAACAATTATGAGATAATTGTTTAGTTGGTTATTTCTTTTCTCCATTAATCGTGCAAGTGGGAGGTTAATTTTAGTTTTTAATAACTGAAGAATAAAATGAAAAGATTTTTCATTTTATGGAAGATCGCTTCATTATTGAATTACTAATCGATCAGGCGAAAGAAAGCTATACGATAGCCCTTTTGAGAGACTAAACGATCGAGCGAGAGATTGCTAGACGATGGCTAGATGATTGCTAGACGATTACTCATGAGAGCGAGAGACTGCTAGACGATTGCTCATGAGAGCGAGATATTGCTATACGATTGCTCATGAGAGCGAGAGATTACTATATGATTGAGTACCCACTGTCTATACGATAGACTATACCTTTATCCCACATACTTGATCATGTAGCTTGATCTTATACATCCTCCTTCCCTCTACCAAATTCACACAGAGCCCACACCTTCTGGATTCTTACTCCAAGAAATACCAAGGTTATCGAGTGGTAGTGTCGAGGGTTGCCGTTCGAGGATCAGACAGTTCATGATTGCAATGAGAGCGAGAGTTTTCCAAACGATTACTCCTCGTTTCTTTGCGTCTGACCAGTGTAAATCGAGGGAATATGTGAAGAAGAGTTCTTCAAAGGTATGCCTCTCAATTTTCTTTGTTTTAGTGAGAAAGCATGTTGTAATTTTCTCTATAATGCATAACTGTTCTTGTATGTTTGTGAATGCGTTTATTCTTTCACAATGGGCTTGAAAAGATCTTACTTCCGCTCACTGGTTCTCTTAATAAGAGATCCTTCACTTTTTGTCTTTTTGCCATTGTTTAATACAGATCACGATAGGCTAATGCAATAGATGAATTAAGGACTTTCTTTTCATCACCAAAAATTGGAAAAGCATATTCCTACCGTTTTTCATCTGAGCTGTCAGAGGAAATACAACTGACAAAAGCTCTAACATCTCGATCAAATGCACAATCCTCATCAGACTCCTCATCCGACAAAGTCAATATATAACCTTAGTTCTGTCGATTCAAGAATGTTGGACATTCGGCTTGGAAGTGGCCAAAACCTTTACACTCTCTACATCTAAAAAATTTCTCTTTAGTAAAGGATCCAACTTTATCAACGTCCTTCTTTGTTCTCTAAGCTTTTTGAGAACCAAACCCTACATGACCTCCTGACTTGGTATTTCGAGGAGGGAAAGAGCTTGGTCTTCTGTCAATTTTTTTTTTAGCATGCGAGAGAATTGAGCTTGGTCTTCTGTCAAATTTTTTTAGCACGCGAGAGAATTGTTCGAACATAAGAGAAATTGCGCACAAGATTTTCATTTGATTCTTCAACTCCATCTTGTTTTTTATCTTCTACAACAGATTGCAAGGCAATGCTATGACTCTTTTTATCATGTTTGTCCTCCAGAGACATTTTAAATGTGAGAAGAGAACCAAAGAGATCATCAACTCTCATAGAAGAAATATCTTGAGCTTCTTCAATCGCAGTCACTTTCATATCAAACTTCTTGGGAAGAGATCTAAGAATCTTTCTCACAAGTTTCTCCTCACAGATTTTCTCTCCAAGAATAAATGATCCGTTTGCAAGATTAAACAATCTCACATTAAACTTAGCTCTTAAGATTTTTAAAATTTGTGGTTAACAACTGAAGTCTTGACATTTTAACTTTTGATGTCTTTTCATGAGAAACAACAAGAATATTCCAAGCTTCCTTTGCAGAGACATAGGTGTTTATCAGCCTGAAAATGTTTTTGTCAACACTATTGAAAATGACATTTAATGCTTTAGAGTTACTTCGAGAGGCTTCATCCTCAGCCTCAGACCACTTTACTTATGGATTGAGTTCCTTCTCACCTTTTGTATTAGAGATTTCAGGGTGAGACCAACCCATGAGGACAAATTTCCAAGAACTTTTGTCAATGGACTTAAAAAAGGTTGTCATCCTTGCCTTCCAATATGCATAATTTGTTCCATCCAAGACCAATGGACGTGAGGTAGAGCCACCTTCTTTGATTTCTTCCATAGAAACACATTAGGATCACAACACTAGAGATAATGGTGAAACATTCTGAAACCAATTGAAAATAAGATGAAAGTACTTATTGCATAGTAAAGGGTGTTACGAATTATGTCATGACAATTCACAGAACAATTAACAAACAAAAATAGGAAAAAAAATAACATAAGAGATTGTTAACCCAGTTCAGTGATTAACACCTACATCTGGGAGGCAATGTGTCCGTGGAAAGATAACTTCACTAATATAAATGTTAAGCAATTACAACATAATACTTATCTGTATTGACAACTCTAATACAGTGACCTCTATAGAGTTCAACCACTCGATCGTACACTTAGGCTCCCTTCTAGATGAGAGACTCCTTCTCTTGAATACTTAGACTCCCCCTAAGTAATGATATTAGTGATGAATGTCTCAAGCTCTCCATACGACAGAGGCTCCCTTTCGACAAGACTTGAGTTCCCTTCAAGACGTGAGACTCCCCCTCACTTGCAGCTTATCTTTTAGCTTCAAGTAAAGAGCACTTCACTCAATTAGCTTAAGCTCCCCCTAAGCTTGAGAATCCCTTTCAAGTAGTATATTGATGAAGCACACAACCGGTTTGGAGTATGTCTCTAACCTCACAGCGACACAATCTTCAATGACTTCGAGGATTGACAGAATAAACACTTGCGACGAAAGAATCTTCACAAGACAAACGACTCTTAAATTCTTTTTATCAAAACAACCAACCTTAAAAAAAAGACTAAGTCTCTTCATGTACACGCAGTGGATGTAGAAAAGACCAACCCTAACTTCCAAAATCTTGCATCTGGAAGAGGAAAAGATCTGCAAGAATACTATAGACAGAATAATCCACATAAGGAAAGTACTTTGCAGAGACGAAATTTTCATATGACAACCTTATGCCAGCAAGGTCAAATGCAGAGATATCCTAAAAGACATCAGCTAAACTTAAACACATATTGCTAACACACAAAGTGTAACAAAAGTTTTTAAAAGTGATATGGTAGGCTATCGAAGTTTGAATTTGATTTTTTTGTTAGTCATTAAAGTTTGAAATTCATTTTATTTATTTTTATTTTTATGCTCAATGGTTAATTAGAAACCACAATGTTTAAACAAAGGTAACAAAGAAGGTTCAAATCCTCCTACCATATTTTCTTTAATAGAAGAAATGACATCATTGATAGATGAAATTAGGGTTGGCAATGAAGTCGGGACAAGGCGGGATTCTCCATCCTCGTCCCCATCCTAAACAAAAAGAAAGGTCTTTCTCAAATAAAAAAAACTGTGATCTACCGAAACAGAAGAAATGAAGCCATAAATAGAAGTAGGAAACGCAATAGACCAACAAAAATGTAAAATGAAAATCAAAATGCAAAAGGACAATGCATAAAAAAAATGACAGAGATCCATCATTTTAATTGCATATAACACACCAAGATGGAGACAAATGCATATAAGGAGTTCTCCTTGGTAAATGGTCGATTGTATTAATTGCTAAGCTCCAAAGAAACCGTTTAATTTTCTTTAGATAATGGTATTTCCAAATCACTAGGTTTTTTAGGATTTAATTCTCATACCCAACCAAATCATTCATAAAAAATTTAACAGTATAATGCTTTGATGAAACAAGAGGTCAAAATCAAGAATCATTCAATTGTGTCCAAGTCACTCAAATTACGACGAAGTCTCAGATCTTGAGCATTACTATCATCGATCCACAAATCAATCATACTAGCATTAGAAGAAAGAGCGAGACGATGCAATCCCAGAGAACACCATTAAAATAGGACTACAAGGGAACAAAAAATCAATATAGAAAGAGATAAAAGATCCATCATCAAGATTAAGCTTGACGATTTATAGAACTAAAAAATTAAATTCAACATCAAATCAAACACGTCACCTTTTATTCGACGAGGATAATTAATTTATAGCAATCTTTTCAAGCAGAATATTTCGATTTCACACCATTTTTTTTTTGTTTTGGTAGCCAAGCAAACTAATGCTCTTTCTTTCTTTCTTTTTTTCTTTTTCGTTTTCTTTTTTTTTTTTTTTTTTACCGAAAAGCTCATCTTAGACTTTTTTTATTTATTTTTAATTTTAAATGTTGCCTAATAGTAGCTTTTTTTAGTTACTGTTTTATTTATTGATTCATTATTTTGTCTCAATGCAATTTTAGTTTTATATTTTTATTTGGATGGATTGAACGTCATTGTTACGTGTTACATGTTAAAGCTCAAAACTTAGACCATTTTGACCGAAAGTGTATTACACCACATGGGCCGAGTAGGAAGAATGGGCCTAGGTTGTGGGCCAAATAGAACTAATGGGCCCAATTTGAGAGCCGGTTTTGAGCGGACGGCTTATTTTAGATTTAATATAGAATCTTCTGCTAAGTTACGCCACGGCGTTGGAAGCACTTAACGACCCCAAAATATCATCATCCTCGAGTAAGGTCCAATAAATAGATGACTTCAGATTTTACAGAGTTCTGATTTTTTGTCATAACGCTGGAAGCCACCATTGATTTTGATTCAGGAAGCCAAAGAAGAGATGGGAAGCATTAGCGGTGCTCTAACATCGCATTTGCAGCTCAGTCATTGCCGTTTCTCTGCTCGAACCTCTCAGTCTCAGCTTGCTTTAGCTCCAATTAGCCCGACGTTGAGAAGGTCGAAGTTGCGATTCACCGGTTTGCTCAGCCGTAAAAATTTCAACAGATTTGTGTGTTCTGCGGTTGATGACGACGTAAGAGAGAAACAGACGGAGTTGGGTGGTGGAAAAGGCTCCACCGTCGTTGAAGATGTGCCAGGTATTAGTATTGCCCAAACCTACGATTGATTTCAAGGACTTTTTGTCTGAAAATCGTGCCCGGTTATTATTTTCGAATATCTTTATTAGTAAACGGATGAAGTAGTATTGGTCCTTAAATTTGTTTAGAATTTGCACTAGAATTACTTGTGTTAATAGAGATGTATGTTCTGGTTAGATTTTTAGATGAGCTTATGTGAGTTCAGGATTTGAAGGGAGAAGTTCATAAGTGGAATTATTTGGATCCATTTAACCAGGAGAGGAAATATTTTGCTCAACGTTGTTGCTTTTGAAGTTGTGGATAAAACTTATTGGGACTATACATGCTTTCAGATTCTTCATTTGTATTTAAATGTTCATTGCATATCTTGAGTTCTGCCAGTTAAATTATGTGGCTGCAGAAAGTTTATGCTATGATTGGTATACAATTCCTTAATATCCCATCTTCTTCATGAAAAAAAATGTTAGATATCGCCGAGAATTCAACAAATGGGGCTCCGGAAAGAAGTGATATATATAACTTTCTCTATCCCAGTAAAGATCTACTTCCAGATGATAAAGAAATGAGCGTGTTTGATCATCTTGAAGAGCTACGTCAGAGGATATTTGTGTCAGTTTTGGCTGTGGGAGCTGCAATTGTTGGATGCTTTGCATTTTCGAAAGAACTCATTTTAATTCTTGAAGCACCAGTTAAGGAACAAGGTGTAAGGTTCCTGCAGCTTGGTCCTGGGGAGTTTTTCTTTACAACATTGAAGGTCAGAACTTTGTATGATGAAATATAATTACATCGCTAGTATAATCACTTTTTATGGATCTGTGAGTTGTGAGCATGGTTACCATCCATTTGGATTGCTATTGATACGAAAATGGACTATGATATAAAAAATCTTGAAAAATGAGAAGAACAAGTTTGACTTTAACCATTTCGACTTTAACGTGGGTGGATCACTTGAGTCGATGAGTTGAATTTCTTTAAATGATTAAATTTTATGGTCTAATAGATTCAGGTTTCTGGTTTCATGGTGATTTAACATGAAATTGGAGTAAGAGTTACTAAGTTGAAATCTTTGCTACATCACCCCTTATTTACCAACCACTAATAAATACAAGAAGAATCTACCTAGATGTTGAGAACAAAGAAAAATACACTGTATAGTGTTAGTTGAATTAGAACTCTCTGCTTATTCTATCAATCTTTCTGGGGTGTGTGTGTGTGTGTGGCGCAATACCAAACCATTAGATCTTCTAAGACTAATGTTCCTCTATAAGTCAATGGGTGATAACTGATAACACGACTTTGGACTATGCTAAATATTGTTTCTGATTTTTGTTCAATTCAAAAATTCATTCTACACTTGAAATATGCTGCTGTATATTTGCTCATGTTGGTAGGGGTCAATAACAATAAAATTCTCCTTGTACTCTCCAGGTATCAGGATACTGTGGCCTTCTTCTTGGAAGTCCTGTCATCCTCTATGAGATTATTGCGTTTGTTCTTCCAGGATTGACAAAGGCAGAAAGACAGTTTCTGGCACCTATCGTCCTAGGCTCCTCTATACTTTTCTATGCAGGAATTGCCTTCTCCTATATAGTTTTGACACCAGCAGCCCTAAATTTCTTTGTTAGTTATGCTGCAGGAGCTGTTGAATCCTTGTGGTCTATAGATCAATACTTCGAATTTGTACTTGTTCTTATGTTCAGTACAGGCTTGTCTTTCCAGGTAAAGTTTTGTGTTTCATAAATGAATTAGCAATGATATCTTTAGGAATGTTGGCGACGCACTAGAAGATTCCTACCAATACTTCTTAGGAACAATCTTAAATCATTTATGATGTCCTGCATGACACCAAATTTGACCCAATGGAGCTAAGCTTTTTGACAATATAAATTTCATCTTATTTGCAGGTTCCAGTAATTCAGATTCTACTTGGACAAGTTGGCCTAGTCTCAGGAGACCAAATGCTATCTATTTGGAGATACGTTGTTGTTGGTGCAGTGGTGGCAGCTGCTGTACTCACACCATCAACAGATCCCCTAACTCAGGTACTTCTAGCAGCTCCCCTGCTGGGCCTTTACTTGGGGGGTGCTTGGGTGGTCAAGCTCTCAGGGCGATAGATTTGACCTTCTTTTTCAGCTCTGTGAGGATTCTGTACATTCATAATTTTATGTAGTATAATTGTGACACCAATTAATAGAAAGGTATATTTGTTCTATGGATCGTTCTAAATTAGGGAATTTTCTTTTGAGTACACAATGATAGGTAGTTTGGTTTCTTTCATGACAAGAACTAGAGCTATGGTAACAAAACTGGATGTAAATATGGCTATCCACATAATAAAAAATAAGTTATGAGGCCGGAAATACATCAGATTAGACAATCTCTTTCAGTCGCTTAAAGTTACATTCTGCATTCTACTTTCTATATCAGTAGATGTGGAGACACCTATTTCAATCTCGAGCTGCTTCAACAAATCTCGGAGATTGTTGCATGCCTGAAGAAAGCCTTCTGAATTACCATTAAGACTTCCCAACTCTGCCTTCATGTTATCAAGAAGGCTAGAAATTTTCTCAGAAGCTACTTCAATGGCAGGGGCCTCTTGTGGGGGGTAAAGACAAGCTCCAAGTTCGTCAACCTGCACTCCAATTCCTTGGCATAGCTTCAATAGATTCTCCAAGGATGCTAAGTTACTTTCCTTGTTTACATTTTCCAGCTTAAGCAAACTTGTGATAGAACGAATGAGTTCTTTTATAACTAGAAGTATTGAAGATACAACGCTAATAGCAGATTGAGCAACCTTCATCTCTTCGACTGACAAATCGTTACCTAGATCGGCATCATCGCTTGAATTACCTTCATCTCGTGAATTGCCTTCGACTTCGTTAGAAGATTCTTCAGGAGCTTCGTCCAAGTCAGAGGGTCCTTGTTTAAGCTCTTTCATTTCTCGAAGGACATCCTTCACTGATACAGCTACCTGGGTTATTGCTCGGCCAATCGCAGTTATATTTGTGGAAGGAGCTTTCTTAAGAGCAGAGCAAGCTTCCCAAACCGCCCCAACCAACTGCGGAACTACTTGGTTTTGATTCTCATTATTCCGTGGTCCTGAAAAGTTCATTCAGCCAAGAGAATGTTAACACTAGTTTTATCAAAAGACGGAATTGCATTCACTTGTACCATTGTAATGGTAAAAATAACATAGATTATCATTTGGCTTCATCCAAACATAAACCCACAACAATGTACAAATGAATGTAGCTGGAGTAACCCTATCATCAATACTTTTCATTTTTCTAATAGGATACGGAGAATTTCATTGATATAACTGAAATTACGAAAAGAGGATCCTATCCCATAGATCACAAAAAACATTTCCAATGGACTTAGACTTATAAGAGAGCTTGATAATGGAAACTTCATATAGCCGGAAAAGTAGAACTTTTCAGTCTTTTCAACGATTCCATGATATTGTAATAGATAATCTACTTTAACACGAACTCAAGGGTACTCCAATTGATATCATGATTCATGGGAGTTCAACTAATTCTTAATCTTCCATAGACAACTTTAATTCTTCCTCTTTTTTGATATCCACGTGTGTCCAAGCCAACTTGCATGCACTATGACTAATCTCATAGAGATATCTCCTAGATAGGGTGGCTATCATGGATTGACCTCTTTCCTATATTCCTTTAATATACCATAGTTCCATCAACAACTTTAATTCGGCGTCATATTTCTTGAATCAATAATTCAACTCCTAAACACATTATACCGTAGATGCAATATAATACAAAATACACGTAGTTAAATTTACTGGACCATAGTTGTTTGGTTCAATTGAAACAACATCAAGAGCCATTCTAACAAAACTAAGATACAGGTCGATACTAGAAAATGATGAATTAAACAAACATCAATGAACAACACAAGATCCATATGTCAAAGAGGACCTGAAGCAGAAAAAAGAACAGCAAATAAACTTATTCCTTCAGAAAATTTCTTTCTTAAAATCTTTTACGAGAAAATTTACTAGAGCTTTTCCTTATTCAAAATCGATCTGGGATAACCTAATGATGGTCCAGAGCTACTACTACTAGGGTTTATGACCGTAGAGCATAATTGTGACCATTTACATCATGAAGAAAGAAAATTTGGCAGGAAATGAACAATCGAAAGAACAGGAGAAGAGCTGTCAGAGAGAAGGGCCGCCTACTTTGGCTTGTTGAGGTGTGTGCAGATCTTATAGGTTTTGTGGCATGTGTGGAATATTAGGGTTTTTAGGAGAGGGGAAAAGGATCCTAAGAAAATTTCGTCCCTCATTTGCTTTCAAGTTTTTTTTTTTTTTGTGGGCTTCAATTTTGAAGACCTCTCGTAACTATTCTATAAATGCTATTTTGCATAGTTGGAGTCTATTTTTATAAAGAGAACTTCCTTTTTTGTGGGCTTGTTTTTTGTATTCTTTCATTTTTCTCTCAATTTTCTGTAGAAAAAAATGATAGAAAGAAGGGGGAGAATTATTTACCGTATAAAGAGACGGATTCCTTCCATAACCTAAAACTGGAATCAATTACTTGCTTCACAGATGCATGGATAACAGAAGACAAAGTAGGGCCAGCACCCACTTTACTCCCATGGGAAATCAGGAGGAAACCCTGCAGCATATTGAAATAAGATGCCATATTTTCCTCAATTGCTTTAACTTCTAGTCTTTCTCCAGTCCACACCATTCCAGCTACAGAGCAAACAAAAGAAACAACCAATCAAATTCCTGCCATTATCCATCAGCTACAAACAAGCGAACTTTTGAAGTATCTTCCACTTCTTCATCACTTGGAACTTAGAAGGTTCTCAGTACTTAAGAAGCATACACAATCTCAAATCAAAACATCAAAACAGAGATAACTGTTGAAACACAATACACAAATTCTATTCGCCCATCCCCACAGTTGAAGAACAACAATAGCAATACTAACAATAAGGTTAAAACACATTTTGGTCCCTGAAATTTTATGAGAATGATGATTTAGTCTTAACTTTGGTGGAATGATTTATTTAGACCCTATTAGTCCCTAAACTTTAATATATAATATTTTAGTCTTTCTACTTTCAAATATATAACAATTTAGTCTCCAATTTAAAAAAATCAAAATTTGAGGTCAATTTTTATTATTTTATGATGTAGACTTTGTATTTAATATAAATATCGAGTATCTAATTAGTTTATAGGTTTATTTACGAAAGAAAACTCATTAAATCTTCACATTAATTTCTACGATGAGGATTAAATTATTATAAATTTAAAATTATAAGAACTAAATTGTTACATACTAAAATCTAAAGACTAAATTGTTACAAAATTAAAAGTACAGAGACTAAATCGTTACAAACCAAAATTTAGAGTCTAAATTGTTACTTCTATAAAAGTTTAGGACTATGATTTTTAACCTAACAATAATGATAAACTAAGCGGAAACATACCAACAGTCGCCTGCTTGTAGACTCGGTCGCCCATTTTTAGAACATCCTCCCAGCTCACCTTTTCAAGGGAAGACGATGGGTTTTGATCCAACATCTAGAAGTGAAAAAGATGAAAAGTGGAATCATATCAGAAGCCTGAGTATCCATCAATTCAAATGCAATTTAACAACAAGAATCCTATCTGAAAATCGAACCTGAAAAGTTTCATGGATGGTGTTCAGATGCGAATTGAGAGTTCGAATGAGCCGCTCTTTATCGGCTTTCCCCATTACTGTCGGCGAGTGTGTCCCTCTGAGAATTTGAGAGAGATGAAGACGGAAAGCTGGGGTTTTCTATGTTTCAGTTTTAACGATGGCTCGAACAATTGCGGGGTTTCTTTTATAAGAGATGAAACGACGTCGTTGCCTGCTTTATTGTGGGTTTAGGCTTTAGGCTCTAAAGGTTCAGATTTTTTTTTGCAATTTTATTTTTTTTCATATAATTTTTTATTAGCTATCTCTTTATGAATTTTGAAAATGTAAATAAAGAAAACTATATTAAAAGAAACACAACTTCATCAAAGTTTATTGAAAGGTGGAATTCTATCAATATAAAAAGTTGAAGACTACACAAGCTCAGACATCTTTGATACCAATTACAATTAGGGTTGGTAACAATCCCTAAAGGATTGGATCTCTGTCCGTCCCCAGTTTGACCCCATCCCCGATTAAATTTTTATTATATATATATATATATATATATATATAAGTCTCCCGCCCCGTCTCGGCCCCGTTGTTGGCCTTCTTAGTTAAATGGGCTCCTAATTATCAAGACTTAAAACAATATCCACAGAGATTTAGTATTTCTTCATATTCATGTACAACCGGTTAAATGGCCATTTTTAGTTTACTAACACACATGATGCATTTTCTTACATAAATTTGAATGGCTAAACTATCTATCAAACCAATCCGAGTAAAGAGAGAAGGGTAAAGATGATGAAAGCTCATCCACGGCCTATTTTGTGAAAGGTTTTTTTTTTTTTTTTTTTTTTTTATTGTATTTAGTTAGAATAAATCTCTATTTATTTAGGGATATTTTATTTGATTCGAATTTGGTTATTTGTAGTTAGAGTGGGTTGTTATTTTTCCTCTTTCCATCGTAGATTTTATTTTGTTTATTTAAATTTACCGAACAGTACAATTTCATGGTTGTGCAAATTAATTTGTGCTTTCAAAATTTTGGTATAGAGCGTTGGATTAGTTGTTCAAAGCTCCAGCGTCCGAGTTTGGAATCTTAAACCTGAGATTGAAGTCTGACTTATAAATATTTAGTTTATGAAATATTTTATTGTATTTAATCATTTGTTAGATTTTAGATTAGTTTAAATTTGTCATCTTAATTATTTTAATATAGTTAAGTTTAAAATAAACTAAAAAATTTAGAAGAATATTTTTTAAAAAAAAACTTTGAAATATAGAGATTTTGACTAAATTTATGATTTTATTTAATCTTTTATTTTTATAATTTGATATGTTAATCTTCCTAGATTTTGAAATAAAATTTCATAGACTTTTGACACTTTAACTAATTTGAAAATGATAAATTTTTTTTACCCTAATACACCAACTTAAAATTAAAATAAACTAGTATTTTAATATTAAATTCAATGATTGAAAAACTATACTTTTTTTTCTTATCAAATTACATTTGAGGAATAAAAAATAATAAATTTTGAGTTGTAGCTTTTATTTGGTCGCTAAGTTATTTTAAACCTTTTAAATCTTTACGTTTGAAAAATGATACTATGTCCTCGAGCTAGTTAAATTGACCCAAAAAAAATGTTATTAAATTAAATTAGAGCTTTCAAACATATATATATTTCTACACATATAACCTAAATAAAGATAACTATACAATCGCAGTCTATTGGCATGTTTGGAATGACTTAGAAAAAAATCTCTTTCAAAAATTCATTTTTAATTAAATACTCTTGATAAAAACTCATTAATATAAAAAAAAAACATCCATGTATTGCAATTCTTTCTTAAAAGTATTTTTTTTATATAAATTTGTCTAGTTTGTTATATACTAAGAGTATTTTTATCAATGTTTTTCAATGTTGGTTGGTGGTGGTTGCCGGAGTTAGTTGGCGGCGGTCATCAGAGGGAGGTGGTCGACGTTCGCCGTGGAGGTCACCAAGAGTGGTGTCCGGAGGTTGGTCGACGACCGGTAACCCATGGGTTTGAATAGTAAACACTAAACACTATTCAAACTCATGGGAAAATGATGTAGGAAACCAAGGCTTCCTAAATCCATGCCCCAAATAAGGGTTAGACTTAGGATGCCTAACCCATCCAATCCCAACATTTGAAACAAACACCCCATTTGGGATTTTGTAGCAGTAAAAATGACTATGGAAGGAAATAAGAATAAAGAAAGTTTTATACAACCGAAAATTCCATGCTTCAAGGGTCACTATGATCATTGGAGCATGTTGATGGAAAGTTTTCTTCGATCTAAGGAATATTGGGAGTTAGTAATCCAGGATATGTTGAACTAGCTAGCAGGTTGTTGCAGACCGAAACCCAACGGAAGAAAAATGATGAAATGAAATTGAAGGACTTGAAAGTGAAAAATTGTCTCTTCCACGTCATTGATCGCACAGTTTTGGAGACCATTCTCAAGAAAAATACTGCCAAAGAAATATGGGATGCTATGAAGAAAAAGTATGAAGGAAATGCATGAGTCAAACGGTCATATCTTCAAACTCTTTGTAGAGAATTTGAAACTCTTGAGATGAAGTCTGGTGAAGGGGTGACAAAATACTTTTCTAGGGTCATGACAGTGGCAAACAAGATGCAGATTTATGGAGAAAATATGCAATATGTGAAAGTGGTTGAAAAAATTCTAAGCTCCTTGACTGAAAATTTTAACTATATTATTTGTTCTATTGAAGAGTCAAAGGATATCAATACTCTCACTATTGATGAGTTGCAAAGTTCTTTGATAGTACATGAACAAAAGTTTCAATGACGAAGTGGAGAGGAGCAAGTCTTGAAAGTGACAAATGATGAAGGAAGAGGTCGTGGTAGTTGTAACTACAAAGGAAGAGGAAGAGGAAGAGGAAGAGGTCGAGGAAATTTCAAAAAAGCAAATGTGCAGTGTTATCGATGCCAAATACTTGGACATCTCCAATATGAACATTCTGAAAATAAAGAAGCAAACCATGCTAAACTTGATGAAGTAGAAGAAATGCTTTTGATGTCTTATGTGGAAATGCATGGAGTCCAATGAGAAGACACATAGTTTCTTGATTCTGAGTGTTGTAATCATATGTATGTGATCATTCGATGTTTAGTGAGCTCAATGAAGATTTTCGACATTCAGTAAAAAATAACACTAAAATGAATGTGATGGGCAAAGGAAATGTAAAGTTGTTGCTTAATGGAGTTAATCATGTTGTTACTGAGGTATATTATATTCCCAATTTGAGTAGTAACCTATTAAGTACAAGCCAATTACAAGAAAAAGGTCTGTCTATTTTGATCAAGGGATGGGAATGCAAAATGTTCCATCCAAAGAAGGGTTTGATTATTCAAACAAAAATGAGTAACAACAGGATGTTTACTTTGTAAACTCAAACTCAAATTTCTTTTCAAAGGCAACTTGATCAATGCTTTCAAACAAAAGCTGAGAACTTATCTCATCTTTGGCATTGACGATATGGGCAGTTGAGCTACAAAGTTTTGAGAATCTTATAGTACAGAAATATGGTATCTGGGCTTTCTTATGCTACGTGCATTGGTTGTATCAAGGAAACAACATCGAGACCCATTTTCAAATAGGAGCACATGGAGAGCGACACAAAGATTGGAATTTATTTACGCAGATATTTGTGGCCCAATCACTCATACTTCTAATAGCAATAAGAAGTATATTTTATTTATTTATTTATTTATGATTATAGCAGAAAAGCATGAGTTTATTTTTGGTAGAGAAAGAAACTGAGTTGCCTATTAAATGTTTACGAACCGATAGAAGGGGAGAATTTAATTCAGTTGAGTTTAGTGATTTTTACAAATAAAGTGGAATCAAAAGACAGTTAACGACCCCCTATACTCTGCAAACAAAGGGGGGGGGGGTAATAGAAAGAAAAAATAAAACCATAATGAATATGGTTTGTTTAATGCCATCAAAGAAGAAGTTACCCAAAACATTTTGGCCAGAGGCAGTAAATTGGACTATTTATGTCTTAAATATATGTTCAACCTTGGTTGTCAAAGATATCATACCAGAAGAGGCTTGGAGTGGACTAAAGTCATAAGTGGATCATTTTAGAATTTTTGGTTGCATAGCACATGCACATGTCCCAGATGTAAAAAGAACCAAGCTAGACAATAAAAGTATCTCTTGCGTATTACTTGGAGTTAGTGAGGAGACAAAAGGCTACAAATTATATGATCTCATTAATAAAAGAGTTTTTGTGATTAGAGATGTATTGTTTGAAGAAGAAAGACAATGGGATTGGGATGCAAAACAAATAACATGGAGAGATTAGAGATAAGGGAGTTCGTGAAGACTATGTTTTTAGGGAAGGTTAACAAAGTGTCAAAAATTTGAGGCAATCTTGTGAAAGACATCCTCCTACATGGATTGAAGACTACGCTAGTGGAGAAGGTTTATCAAAGGATGAAGCTCATATGGCACTAAGGGTATCAATTGATCCAATGTGTTTTGAGGATGCTGTACAAAATGAAAATTGGAGATTGACAATGGATAATAAAATTAAATCCACCGAGAAGAATAAAACATGGACACTCATTGAGCTACCAATTGGAGCAAAAAAGATTGGAGTAAAATAGTTGTACAAAATCAAATATAATGAACATGGAGAAGTTGATAAGTACAAGGCACAGTTGGTTGTTAAGGGCTATTCTCAACAACATGGAATAGACTACGCAGAAGTTTTTGCACCAGTTGCTAGGATGGATACAGTAAGAATGAGTATTGCTCTAGCACACAAAAGGATTGGAAGATTTTTCAACTTGATGTTAAGTCGGCTTTTCTCCATGGTGAATTGAAAGAAGATGTTTACGTAGAGCAACCAAAAGAGTGTCAAAAGAAGGGAAATGAGCACTTAGTTTACAAATTACACAAAGCTTAATATGGATTAAAACAAGCCCCACGAGCTTGGTTTAGTCGAATTGAAGTACATTTTCTTAATGAAAGATTTCAAAGGTGTAATAGCGAGCAAACATTATTCATCAAGAGAAGCATGAAAAGGAAAATTATCATTGTAAGTGTGTATGTTGATGGTTTTTTTTTACTAGTGATGATGAAGTTATGTTGATTGAATCTAAACATTCCATGTTGCAAGAATTTGATATGTCTGACTTGGGAAAAATGAGATTTTTTTTGATGGAGTAATCAAGCAAAATACGGAAGCTAACATAATCATTAAGTACTCTAATTACAGTTAATTTGAGTTACAAGTATGCTTAAAAACAGTTTTTCAAGTATGTATACCTTTGAAGAATCCCTCTTGATCTTTGTTGTACTATGCGAATTTGACCTTTAAATGCTTAGTAAACCACTAAAAGGAGCTTCTCTACTATTCTCAGTCTTGGATTGAGTGGTGGAAACTTTCAATTGAGAGGGAATTTCAAGTGGGTGGAAGAGGGTTAGAGAATTTCACAAAAATTCAGAATTTTCAAAAATTCAGCATGCAAGCTCTCTTCAATTATGAAAATTAAAGTCTTTTTAACCAGTTGAAGCATGCAAGTAGTTAGTCTTTGAGCTAATTTACACCTCAATTAGCACCAAGTGAGTGGGCAATGTGTCAAACAATATTTAAATCAAAGTTTAAATATCTTAAACTCTCCAAATACGTTTAATTTCGGTAAATTTAAATGTTAATTATATTGAATATAATTGTCCAAAACCTAATTTGAAATTGAACACTTCAATATTCAAACCTTAAATTGAAATTTTAACATTTCAAATCGAAACCCTAAACTGAGTTTGAACATTTCAAATTCACTCAATATTCTAATACAAGGTTTAATCTTTTACGAGCTAGTAGAAGATCCTTATGGTTCCTACAGATCATGAGCTTCAACAATCTGATATTAATCGGTTAAACTCTTTAATCTAAATTAATCAATATTTGTTAACCACTGAGACACACCACTATAGCTCGATGGTTGCACTCTCATAACTGTGGATATATTTCTGTCCACTTGATTTAACCATAATCAGTAAGTCGACCCTTCACAGGTTGTTCGTAATAACATCTTGGTCAAATGCTATTTTACCTCCGAAATTGCATCTTACTTCTTAAGTCTTACTGATCCTCTAATGAACAATTGGTTTGTGATCCAATTACTAAGCCGAGTCCCTCTCGGGTCAATGAGAGGGTGGGGCCCATGTTCAAGACTTTGAATCAACACTTAAGAGAATAACCTATCTACTATCCTTAAATCAGGTAGGAGTGAATTCCATGTTGCACCCTATGTCCCCAGCTATCTATCCGGTCTTACCCCTGAAATGGGAGGCTTATTGAGCCGCACTGTTAAGTCAACTCTCACCTATGCAAATCTAAGGATAATTCTGAATAAATAAGAGTTCATAGTTAGCTCATGATTCAGGTCGAGTTACCTAGGTCATTGATTTGAAACAGCCAATCTTAAACAGTAAACAACGTTATAAAGTAAGAGTGACTTATTTCTTGATCCTGGTCTTATACAATCTCATACATAGGACACCCCCACTCGCATGTCTCCACATGAACGATTCAGTATCACATCTTTTGTACTACCTACAAAGTGGGTCGTGCCCGATAGTGTTACCATAATAAGGTACCCAACCTTATTCATATACTATAGACTGTTTTGGCAATTTACTCGAACTTGATCCATATTTATGTCTCCACATAAAGTTCAAGTTGTCGTGTAATAGCCATGGATCTTAGTTTATTGGATTTAGTCTATGCAAGTACAATTTACTTATTCAACAACAGTTTTATTGAATAAATGTCACTAACATCTTTAGAATATGTTTAACATTACAAACTGCGAGTTTCAGAACATACAATACAAAAATTTCTTGGTATTGAAGTGTCACAAAAGTCTAATGGTATTTTTATATGTAAAAAAAATGCATTAGAGGTTTTAAAAAGGTTTGGCAAGATGGAAACTAATTCAATGAGTAGTCAAAAGTTCCTGGCTTCAAATTGAGTAAGGATGGAAATGGAGTCACTGTTGATGATACACACTACAAGAAATTAGTGGGAAGTTTAATGTATCTCACGACCACTAGACCCGACATGATGTTTGTTGCATTTTTGTGCTTTTGAAGATGATTTATTTTGAAAATGATTGTGGAAAAATGAATGATCTATTTCTTGGCGTGAAAATAATGGTATGCGTTAGACAGATGGTAAATTAATGTTCAAGCACACTTTGTCAGTTGCATATAAATTTTCTTAAGCTAGACACAAGTATAAGTCTAACTTAAATGTCCTAGTAAACTCAACGTCGAACACAGGGAATCTAGTGTAGACTAATGCAAGATGGTCCACTAATCTATTTGCAGTGGTTTACTAATTAAATGTATGCATTGGTTATATATACTAAATTAAGTTAGCACGCTTGCAAGAGAAAGTAGGAGTTTAGATAAAGGGAAAAAGGGTATATGGATGAATGGATTAGACATTAGATGGTAGGCGTTGACTCCATATTTATAAAAACAAGCCTATGTAAGCACAATCAAAATGAGATGCATATGGTCAATATGTCTACTAGAATCTAAGTGTATGTGCGTGATGTTTAAAGACCGTTCTCTAGTTTATGCTCAACACCTCTTGATGTAAATGCCACATTTATCTTATCTCTAAGATGCACGTGTTAGTCAAAATGAACAGACAAATGACATGAATAACTTTATCTCTAAAATTACTCAACGCCCTAGTTTGATGAGTTTCACAAATATTTACTCTCTCGAGTAACTAAGTGCTTTTACTTCTATCGATTGCTCAGGTGGATTCAAGCAGTACACTTTATGAAAATATCAAGCAAGTAAACTTCACACACATAAACAACTTAGTAATTTGACATATGGAAATGTGGTAATGGTTGAAATGGAGATTGAATTAAAGAAATATGTTTTGTTACATAGATCTCGGTTCAATCATGTAAGACAATGAATGAAAATGCTAAGTAATAGAGAAAAGTTAAGCCGCAGGGTTTAATCTCTTGTTCCCTTTGGCTCTTTTTTGTGCTTATTGTTGACAACTAAGTAGAAGGGATGAATAAGATGTCTCTCTCGAGCTTTTCTCTCACAACACTTCATTGCCAATGATGAAATGACAATTGTTCCTCCTTTTTCTTCCTTGCAATCGACAAAGATGAAGAATTTACATATTTTCTAAGCTCTACAATTTCTAAGTGTCTAACTCGTTTTTTCTCTATAGGCAGCTTCTCCTTGTATAGGCAATCAGCTCAACCACTTGGTGATATGACTACATTAAATTCCATACTCTGAGTTAGCCGCCTACAATTTTACCTCATTCAGACACCACCTATCAGTTGCCCACTCTTGCAAGTTGTGATTTGACATTAATTGCACAAGCCAAATGTATCTACTATGCGTCAGATTAGTTGAACGCATGCTCATTGCGTTGGCTTTGTCTGTAACACTTAGTAAATTCACCTGATTCCTACATTAAAGTGCGTTAGTGATGCAATTTCTACATGAAGGGTACTTTTGCATGAGTTTATCACATATATACAATTCCATGCGTTTTTTTCCTTTATATTGAATGTGTTTACATCATTTTAATCTTAATTATTCTAATTTTGAGAGAACAATAACTTGTATTTCTACAAGTTATCACACCCCAAAATTTTGAACTATACTTGTCCTCAAGCATTCCCAAAATAATTCCTTAGCAACTCACATAGCCTCAACGCAACTAGCTCAAGCTCTCATTATGTCTTTTAACTTAGAGTGTCTGAGATTAACATCTAGATCTCTTATGCAGCAAGCACATTCCTTAGAAGTCCTTTTGCTTTCCAAAACATTCTCAATTTTCAAGTTTAGGAATGCGTTAGAAGGTTCACTCCTTATAAAAACTCTTTTTCAGTGTAAGTTCTTATTTCTTGATGATCATCCAAGCATCGATTGAGGTAACTCACCTTCGTTTTGGCTTGCCCCATGGGTGTCATGTGAACATCCAACTACGAGCAAGTATCCTTTACGACTAAACTTTTATCCAAGTTTTATGTTATCTCTTTTCCTTAGGCTTAAATAGTGGAGTTGGGGTGCTTTTTGTATATTGCGTTGGTCCTAGTTACCTACCTTCATTTTGGCTTGCCCCCACGAGTGTCATGCGGACATCCAACTACAAGTAAGTGCCATTTTTAACTAAACTCATACCAGGTTTGGTTTTCCCTTGCACTGATAGTGGAGTTTGTTATTATTTAAAAAAAATTCAATTTTCCTTAGAAAAACTCAAAAGGAGGTTTGAGGTGAGGCTTGCACGCATGGGAAATCAAAGATATGTTTCATTCAGCGAAGTTTATAAAATAGATTTCTAGCATCCATCTAAAGACCTTTTGAGTTATTAGACATTAGTATCATCATCAAAAGCACGATGTAGAACAAATGAATAATAATAAGGCATAATAGAAGGAATATTTAAGACAAATGCAAGGAACAAAATGATGTATATTCACTATTATAGAAATTGGATTACTTGATGTTTTTCCAATATCAAGTAAAGGGTATACTTAACGCTTATAAAAGCATCGAATATTCGACTGTCAAGTATAGTGTGACAACTTGACTCCAAAAAAACATCAAGGCAATTGTTTCTTGATACAATTTTCGTGTCAAGAAAGATAATACACTTGACATTGGTGGTATGTCAAGTTTATTGATTCTTGACATTGATTATGTATCATATATGATAACTCTTGACGTTTTTTATGTGTCTAGTATATGTCTTTTTTTTTTTTTCAAATTAAATGCCCCAATCGATATTCCAATAATACAATTACATCAACTAAATAAACATTATACATTTAAGATCTATCAACTCAATATATTCACTGAAAATTCCATATCTTTAACTATGACCTTTCATATAAACACTCCTCACAAATTACAACAATATTTCTCTTTCACATGTACATGCACAAAATAAAATCTCAACTGTTGCTTTTGTATACAAAACACAACTTTCAACAAACACAAAAGTGACAAATTGTTTAATAAGTAACCTCTCAACAAAGTACATTATTTAATCTATACATTGAACTTTGAAGTCTAAAGATCGAGAACTAAGGGTCAGGTAAGCCATGTTTAAGCAAGTCAATCTGCAAAATAGAATAAAGGGCGATAACATCAAATTTCAAATTATAGAAATAAGTGTTAAGATACAACAATGACAAAAAGTCACGCACAAGGAAAAATGTGCATGATTGGCTTACTTGATGCAATGGAAAAATATCATACTCGAAACTTAAAAAATATCTACAACTTAAAGTTAGGGACTTACTGGGATTTTATTCATTCTTTTTTTACCATATCCAGCCTCATGAGGAACAATTACTTTTCGCTGCAAAACAAAGGAAGATGGGAGAGATTTGAGAAAATATAATAAAGATGAAGAAGATTATCAACAAATCAAACATATGCTAAAATTTAAAATAGAAGAATGTAGATACCTTTCCCCAAACTTTCACAACTTTCACAAAAAATAGAGAATATTGGAAGTCCAATCTTATCTACATGCAATAATTTTTTTTTTCAAATTTTCATTCACCAAAATAACAAATTAACTCTAAATAAATTACCCAAAGTGTGTCTTGATTCAAATGCCACTTCAAAACTACAACAAAGTAATCCAACCTACGAAAAGTTCAATAACAATGGTTACAATACGTAAATTTCAGCAACTATGTAACAATTCCAAAAGAGTTTCAAGACCTCAATACCTATCAAAACGTCCAAACATCGTTAAATTTGTTGGACAGTGGCTCCAATCCCTTGAAATCTTTGAATTGAACATCAAAAATTGAAAATAACTCAATTATTCGACCAATACTAATTAATTTTATTGTTTTTTACATTTTAAATTTCCATGTCAACATTAAAGTACAATAAAATTTTATTTTGTTATTATAGCAAACAAAAAATCTAACCCAAAGACCTTTTAAATCTATTTCTCAAAACTTTAAAATAAAAAAGTACGTTTAGAAAACTTATTGACCAAATACACTTATTATTAGTGAGAACTTACGGACCAAAAAGCTTTTTTCCCAAAGTTTTACATCACTAATAATTATAAAATATGTGTAATATAAAACACAATTTTCATTTGCAAATGGCTTATCCAAATGTCACAAGCGAAAAATAACAAATTCTTTTGACCATTTGCCGAAGATCTAAGAAGACAGTGTTCAGGCTTTCAAAGATGAGGAAGGATGTAAGAGATAGAAATTCAGGATGTTAACATCTCCCAACTACATTAAACAAATACGAGTTTTGATATCTATTTCAATCACCTGAAGCAGAATTAAACTATGTGCACACAGAACTTTGTTCTTATTGGCAAAACGCTTGTAACATCTCAAGCTCACACTTACATTATAGCTTCTAATAGTTCAAAGACAAGGTGAAAGTTTATTTTGTTCCATATGCCAAGTTTCCATCAAGCCAGCCAAAAAACTTTACACCAATAACCAAGATATTGAGGACAAATTGGCCAACTTCCGATTGGAAAGGAAAAAAGAGTACTTACTTGCAAGAGTTTGATGGTAGGCTTGAATAAACGCCCTCGTAAGTATCCCAGAGCCCATAACAATTAAAATGGTAAGAATTTTTGCAGCCTGTCCAAATACATATAAGCAATGAGGCTCTATTATAGGAAGTTCTCAAACTGAATAAGACAATTTAAAAAATGCTGGCCATTTCAATTACCCCGACATGAAACTATGAATTAAACTCATAATCTATAATCAATATGAAAACAAACTACTCAATCGAGGAGACAAAAACATAATAATTCAGATAAAATTAACAACATCAGTCAAGATTATACATATGCACTCATGATTCCATATTCATTTGTCATTATCTTAGAAACCGATTCACCATCAAGTCAGAAGGAGGAGAGAAAGAAAGAAGAGAGATACCATGATTAATTGGGTGGCGTTGATAACAGGGCCAAAATCATTATAGCCGTTAGAGCTGGAAAATCAATTAGAGAAGCTAATCACCCAACCACCCAAGAAAACTTGGTGTTTGAATGGTGATAGAGAAGAGATGGGGAAACAGGATTGTAAAGAATAAAAGATGAATTTTATTGTACAACTTGGACATACCTTGAGATGGAGTTAATAAATATGGTTTGAGATGGAGGTATCTTTGAATTGAATGGAGGTCTGGTGCGAGGCTGCACGTTTGGGCGTCTGTACGGTGGAGAACTGACCGGTGCGGCTGCGATCCAGTGTGAACAGAGGTCTGGCGCGAGGCTAGGTGTAACGGTCATGCTTGTCCAGGGCCTGTTGCCCATGGCCGCATGCCCAATCCAACCCCCTTCTAGCATACTTTCATATCCTGTATTGTATTAGCTTAGTTAGCTTGCTTTCTTTACATTTTCATTGTAAGTGACCACTCGCCCTTTTGCATATGCAAGGGCGCCAGTTGGCTTTTTGTT
Source organism: Benincasa hispida (assembly GCF_009727055.1). NCBI lineage: Eukaryota > Viridiplantae > Streptophyta > Magnoliopsida > Cucurbitales > Cucurbitaceae > Benincasa > Benincasa hispida. The sequence continues at coordinate 39,284,246 of NC_052355.1, read as the reverse complement.
CAGAATGCACTATATGGGGATAAGACTAACCATCACTTCCTCATACCCGAGTAGTACTCTATAAAGCCGTTGTTGTTGCTTATTGCTTTCTAGTCTACTACAATCTTTCTTTCTTTATTCACACTCACAAATCTTCTTACGAAACCTTTTCTCTAAACCCGTTTTCTAAAACCGTTTTCCTAAAACGGGGGTGGAGGTTGCAAGAGGCACTCGGTGTGCCATCGGCAGTCCGTATTCGAGTTGCTGGCTTGTTCGTGAGCGGGAACAAGTGCGCACAATCGCTAAGAGAAGCTTCCGAAAGAGCGATTGTGACAGTTGTATCAGAGCCAAGTTGGTTATAGAGGGAGATCAGTTGATTCATGTTGGCCGACGAAGGAACCTGAACAAGTCCTCATGTGGACAGATTGGTAGAGATGGAAGAACAAATGCTTCTACCTGAGAGAGTCCCAGATAATGTCCGTTTCCTTGAGACTCGGCTACAAAAGTTGCCGAGAAAGCCGATGGAATTGATGCGGTGGTAGGCCGCCTAGACGGATTACCCGTCAGGAATTGATGATGAGGGTAGAGACCCTCGAGACAAAATATACGGTCCGACAGTTTGAACGAGGCGATAGCTCCTCGGGCTCTGTTGCCCACATAGAGGAGCGCTGTCGAAGAGCTGGACAGCTCCCAAAAAGCAATACTTTAGATGGTAACCGATTTATCTGAAGACTCGATCGGCCCTGGATGTTGTCAGAGCCGAATAGCGGATTAGTGAGTGCTGGGTGAATCTCACCATCGAGCGTAGGGAACCAAGCCCCACCTGGGGCAGCAATGGCAGTGAGCAGAATAAAAATCTCAGAACCGAACCCTTCTGTGGGGTGCGAGAAGCGAAGCCCTGGAAAAATTTTATCTTCGACCTTGAGCAATATCTCTCTCTT
>NC_052355.1:39268896-39283223 GCF_009727055.1 Benincasa hispida | reverse complement strand
GAATTTTATCTTTCGACCTTGAGCATACTTCAAGGCGACGAACACAGTGACTTGAAGAGTCGGAAGTCACAATAGCAACGATGCATCTAGGTTGGAAGATGCCGAAACTGTGGTGGAGATCACGATTTATAGACATACAGGAAGAACGCTGCACTATTGATACTTGGGATAGATTAAACAAGAACTTTGTTCGCAGTTCTTCCTTGAAAAATGTCGCGTCTTGGCTCGAAGAAAACTCCTGAGAGCTTAAAGCAAACAGGTTAATCAGGGACTACGTAAAACAGTTTGCAGGATCTCATTGTGACATACGAGATATGTCTGAAAAAAAGACAAGGTCTTTTGCTTTGTGGTAGGGCTGAAACGCCGTGTTGCGAGATCAAAACTATTATGAACAGAGAGTACAGGATCTTCCCCTCTGCCTATGCGGGCAGCTGAACGGGCTTATACGACCTTAGCACTCACTCCACAAGATGTGAGGAAGCAATCAAACTTCTTCAAATGAGGGAAACAGGAAACAGCCGTTCCAGTCCTCCCAGACCTGGGGGAGGAGACAAGAAACACACTGGGGGGACCGTAAAATCATTCCCAACCGAGATCAGGAAACAACTGATGGGGGCCGCCACAACAGCATAACAATTACAATCGCCCCTGTCTTGTTTCATATTGAGAGATCCACACAGGGCGGGCGAATGTCCCAAATCGAACTGCGTTCAATGCTTTTCAAGCCCACATTAGCCTCTACCTCCGAAGACAAGGCTGAACTGATGGAGACGGTAACCGAGCGCCAGCGGCAGAAATTGAGAATCCCAGGATGGGGGCATTGAAATTCCTACTGCACTCCAGAAGAATATGGGAAAGGCGACGGAGCCACTGAGAAAGGTCTCATGTATGTGGACTCTGGATCAACCAAAGATCAGCCAAAACCACTATGGTTGACTTGGGGCTACATCAACTTCATGGCTGGAACGGAAGCCTCGCCCCTGAACTTGAATTGGGAAAGAGATGCAGGAAGATAAAGCTGTTGAATTTCCGCAACCCTACCGATTACGGGGGATAGCGAAAGAGAACTCCGGTGAAGTTAGGAGACTGGAAGGGCTTCGTTGACTTCGTAGTTGTCAAGATTGGATGATTCGACGTGATACTGGGGATGGAATTCCTACTTGAACATAAAGTCATACCAATGCCCCTCGCCAAATGCTAGTCATTACCGGATTTACACCGACCGTAGTCCAAGCAGTATCAAGCAGCCAAATGGGGTGAGAATGATCTCAGCCCTCTAGTTGAAGAGGGGCCTGGCCCACGATGAACCCACGTTCATGGCCATCCGATAGAATCATTGAGTCCATGAAAAGGAGATCCCCCAAGACGTTCTATTTGTCTTGAAAGAGTATCGGGACTCATGCCGAAAAGCTTGCCCAAGTCTTACCCCCATGAAGGGGGATTGACCTGAGATTGGATTGTGTGCCAGGGGCAAAGCCGCCTGCCAAGAATGCATATCGGATGGCCCCGCCAGAATTGGCTGAGCTTCGGAAACAGTTAAGGAAACGATGTTGATGCAGGATTTATAGACGGCGAAGGCTCCTTACGGAGCCCCATACTGTTCCAGAAGAGAAGGATGGGAGCCTCCGGTTGTGCATCGACTATCGGGCTTGAATAAGCTCACAGTCCGCAACAAAATATCCCTTCCTATCATTACTGACTTGTTTGATCAGCTTCACGGTGCTAAGTATTCTCGAAGCTGGACCTACGGTCTGGGTATTATTTTAGGTTCGAATTGCTGAAGGAGACGAACCTAAGACGACCTGTGTCACGAGATATGGAGCCTTCGAATTCCTCGTGATGCCCTTTGGCCTCACCAATGCTCCAGCAACGTTCTGTACCTTAATGAACCAAGTGTTTCACGAATACCTCGACAAATTCGTCGTAGTGTATCTTGATGACATTGTGGTCTATAGTGCCTCGCTGGAGGACCATCGACATCACCTCCAACTAGTCTTTGAAAAGCTGAGGAGAAATCAGTTGTATGTAAAGAGAGAGAAGTGCTCCTTTGCCCAAGAGCGCATAAATTTCCTCGGCCACGTGATTGAGTGTGGTCGGATTGGTATGGAAGAGGGCAAGGTGGCCGCGATTAGAGACTGGAGGGTACATCATCCGTGACGAACTACGATCTTTCTCGGACTAGCAACTACTATAGGCGGTTCGTAGAAGGATTCTCGAGGAAGAAACAGGGCCATTAACTGAACTGTTGAAGAAGGATAGCCAATGGAGCTGGACTCCTGAATGTCAAGCCACCTTTGAGGGCTTGAAGAAAGTGATGATTGAGGGGCCAGTCCTCGGAATTGCTGACGTGACCAAGCCATTTGAAGTAGAGACTGATGCTTCTGACTTCGCGTTGGGCGGTTTCTCCTCCAAGACGAACACCCCATCGCGTATGAGAGTAGGAAACTAAATGATGCCGAACGGAGGTATGCCGCCTCCGAGAAAGAGATGTTAGCAGTAGTTCACTGCTTGAGGGCCTGGAGACAGTATCTCTTTGGGGCCAAGTTCGTGGTCAAGACTGACAACAACTCCATTTGCCACTTTCAACCAACCGAAGTTGTCGTCGAAACAAGCATAGTGGCAGGAGTGTCTAGCAGAGTTCGACTTCCAATTCAACATAGACGGGGAAAAGCAACCAAGCGGCTGATGCTCTTAGCCGAAAGAGCGAACATGCGGCCTGTGCATGTTCGCCTGCCTACAAGCAAGTATGTTGAGTGCAACAGTATGAGAAACTGTCAAAACTCACTTGACAAATGACACAGTGGCGCAGGCCATCTTACAGTTGGCCAGAGAGGGGAAGACACGCCAGTTCTGTGTGGAAGATGATCTACTATACACCAAAGGCAATCGCCTCTACATCCCCAGATCAGGGGAGTACGAAGGTCCTGATGAAGGAGTGTCACGACACACTGTGGGCGACATAATGGTTGGCAGAGAACTTATGCCCTTCTGAAGCAAGCTACTATTGGCCAAGTCTTCGAGACGATGTCATGCAATTTACCAAGACTTGCCTTGTCTTCCAATAAGAATAAGGTCGAAAGGGCGAAATTATGCGGGTCTGCTGGAACCCCTACCTGTGCCTTCTAGACCATGGGAGAGTGTGTCTCTCTCGACTTCATCACCCATTTGCCAAGGTGGGAGAGTTTGAATCGATCCTTGTTATCATCGACCGGTTCTCGAAATATGCCACTTTCGTCCCAAAGCCGAAAATGTGCACAGCCGTGATGACTGCTCAGCTGTTCTTCAAACACATCGTGAAATTATGGGGTGTCCCGTGAGCATTGTTAGCGATCGGGACGGAAGATTCACTGGGACATTCTGGACAGAATTGTTTCAAAATATTGGGATCATCACTGAATATCTCCTCTAGCTATCATCACCAAACTGACGGCCAGATGGAACGCTTCAAACGTATGCTCGAGGAATATCTGCGTCACTTTATCGACGCTAGGCAGAAGAACTAGGTCCAGTTGTTAGATGTGGCTCAGTTCAGTTTCAATAGCCAGCAGAGTTCCGCGACGGGAAAACGCCCTTCGAAGTGGTGTGCGGCAGGCACCACTCATGCCACACTTGGTGGACCACCCTTATGCAGGCAAAAGTCTCAGGTACATAACTTCATTAAAGAGTGGAGCAAAACCTCTGAGATAGCTCGCGCCTACCTAGAAAGAGCATCGAAGAGGATGAAGAAGTGGGCTGATAAGAAGCGGAGGGCCCTTGAGTTTCAAGCTGGGGACAAGGTCCTGATCAAGCTACGACCGGAACAGTTTCGTTTCCGATCCAGAGAGACCAATGGCTAGTAAGGAAATATGAAGGTCCAGTGGAGGTAATTGAGAAAGTCGGGAACCTCATATAGGGTCCAGTTACCCTCATGGATGAAGATTCATCCTGTCATCCATGTGAGTATCCTGAAGCCCTATCATCCGATCCCGAGGATGAACAGCGAAACATGCTAAGGCGCCCACCGGTCACGATGAAGAGTTCTGCTGAGAAAGAAGTTGCACAAATCCTGGATAAATGTATGCGCCGTATTGGAAGACCCAGACGAGAACTGACAGAGTTCTTAGTGAAATGGAAGGATCTCCCCGACGAAGAGATCAGTTGGGAGCGGGCCGAAGACTTAAAGAATGCAGCTCCAGCCATCGCAGGTTTTGAACAAGGTCGGTTGACGGGGACGTCAACCAATTAAGTGGGGGAGAATGTAATGGTCATGCTTGTCCAGGGGCTGTTGCCCATGGCCGCATGCCAATCCAACCCCCTTCTAGCATACTTTCATATCCTGTATTGTATTAGCTTAGTTAGCTTGCTTTCTTTACATTTTCATTGTAAGTGACCACTCGCCCTTTTGCATATGCAAGGGCGCCAGTTGGCTTTTTGTTCAGAATGCACTATTGGGGATAAGACTAACCATCACTTCCTCATACCTGGAGTAGTACTCTATAAAGCCGTTGTTGTTGCTTATTGCTTTCTAGTCTACTACAATCTTTCTTTCTTTATTCACACTCACAAATCTTCTTACGAAAACCTTTTCTCTAAACCCGTTTTCTAAAACCGTTTTCCCTAAAACGGGGGTGGAGGTTGCAAGAGGCACTCGGTGTGCCATCGGCAGTCCGTATTCGAGTTGGCTGGCTTGTTCGTGAGCGGGAACAAGTGTCGCACAATCGCTAAGAGAAGCTTCCGAAAGAGCGATTGTGACACTAGGCATCTGGGCATCTGTACAGTGGAGGACTGACCGGTGTGGTTGTAATCCAATGTGAACGGAGGTCCAGCGCGAGGCTGGGCGTCAGGGCGTCTTGTGGAGGTTGGGCGTGGATTCGGTGGTGTTGCGAAGAGAGGGTTTCCGAGGGGGAGGGGTTGAAACGAAGAAGGGGGGAAAGGGTGGAGGGTTTACCTAGGGCGTTTGGGTGTACTTGACACGTAAGAGCTTCTTATACTTGATACGAAAAACGTGTCAAGTAAGAGCTTCTTATACTTGATACGAAAAACGTGTCAAGAAAGACCTTATATTGCTTGACAAGAAAAACGTGTCAAGTAATGCTTAGCGTGAAATTATCCAAAACATTCCGTCAATCTCCGCTTTTTTAACTCTTTTACTTGACATTTTCTTTAATAAAAGGTCATTACTTGATTTTTTTTTCAAAAAAAGTCAAGTAATTAAAAACTACAAGTGTCAAGTAATATAGATTTTGTAGTAGTGATTGTATTCATGATGAAAATAAGTACATGAAATTTGAACTGGATAAACACACACAAAAGTTAACAAAATACACAATAAAAGAGCCAACACCCCCAAATTTGATCATGAGGCCGATGCATTGTCCCTACATTCAAGTGCAGGGTCCCCAAATCCCATGCATGCAAGTCTCACCTCAAACCTCCTTTTGAGATTTTTCAAGGCATTTTTATAGTTTTTTTTTTAGAAATGAGGACTTCGCTGACCTCCAAAATTTGGGGAGAGAGGGGAGATTCGAGTTGATGCGTTCTCTCTTTTATAAAAATCTTCACAATTTTACTCATTTCAACAAAAAAAAAAAAACATAGAAATTTTTTTAAAATAATAACAAACTTCACTGTCAGCGCAAGAGAAAACCCAACCTGATATGAGTTTAGTTGGAAATAACACTTAATTATAGTTGGATGTCCGCATCACACTCGTGGGGGCACAAGCCAAAACGAAGGTAGGTAGCCAGGACCAACACAATATACAAAAAGCACCCTAAGTCCACTGTCTAAGCTTAAGGAAAAGAGAAAACATAAAGCTTAGATAAGAGTTTAGTGTGAAGGGTACTCGCTCGTAGTTCGATGTCCGCATTACACTCATAGAGGAAAGCCAAAACGAAGGTGAGTTACCTGAATCGACGCATGGATGATCATCAAGAAGTAATAAGAACTTATACTAAAAAGGAGTTTTTATAAGGAGTAAATTTTCTAACGCATTCCTAAACTTAAAAGATGAGAATGTTTTGGAAAAAAAAATACTTTTGAGGAATGTGCTTGCTGCATAAGAGATCGAGGATATATTTCTTTAGGAAGGGAGCAAACTTACACTTTTAGATGTTAATCTCAGAAACTTTAAGTTAAAAGACATAATGAGAGATTGAGCTAGTTGCGTTGAGGCTATGTGAGTATGCTAAGGAATTATTTTGGGAATGCTTAAGGACAAGCATTGTTCAAAATTTGGGGATGTGATAACTTGTAAAAATACAAGTTATTGTTATCTAGAAGTTGGAATAATTAGGATTAAAATGATGTAAATGTATTCATAATAATAATAAAGAAAAAAAAACGCATGGAATTGCATATATGTGATAAACTCATGCAAAAGTACCATTTAAGTAGAAATTGCATCACTAACGCACTTTAATGCTGAAATTAGGAGAATTTACTAAGTGTTGCAGACAAAGCCAATGCAAGGAACATGCGTCCAGCTAATCTGATGCATGGTAAATACATTTGGCTCATGAAATTAACATCAAATCACAACTTGTAAGCTAGGCAACTGATAGGCGGCGTCTGAACAAGGTAGAATTGCAAGCGGCTAACTCAAAGTATGGAATTTAATGTAGTCATATCACCAAATAGTTGAGTTGATTGTCTATATAAGGAGAAGTTGCCTACAGAAAAAAATGAGTTAGACACTTAGAAATTGTAGAGCTTAGAAAATCTATAAATTCTTCATCTTTTCCGATTGCAAGAAAGAAAAAGGAGGAACGATTGTCATTTTCCACCATTCGTAACAAAGTGCTGCCAGAGAAAAGCTCAAGAGAGACATATTCTTCATCCCTTTTACGTAGTTGTTAACAACAAGCACAAAAACGAGCCAGAGAAAATAAGAGATTGAACCTCATGGCTTGACTGTTCTCCCTTACTTAGCATTTTCATTCATTGTCTTACTTGATTGAACTGAGATTCTATGTAACATAACATATTTCTTTAATTCGATCTCCAATTCAACCATTTCCACATTTTCATCTGTTGAATTACTAAGTTGTTTGTGTGTGTGAAGTTTACTTGTTTGATATTTGCATAAACTATATTGTTGAATCCACAAGATTGGTCAATTGAAGTAAAAACATTTAGTTACTCGAGAGAGTAAGTATTTGTGGAACTCATCAAGCTAGGGCGTTGACTAATTTTAGAGATAAAATTATTCATGTCATTTGACTATTCATTTTGACTAACGTATGTATCTTAAAGATAAGATAAATGTGGCATTTACATCGAGAGGTGTTGAGCATAAGCCAGAGAATAAACTATAAATGCATCGTGCACATACACTTAGATTCTAGCAGGCATCTTTACCATCTCCACCTTATTTTCATTGTGATTACATAGGCTTGTTATTATAACTACGAAATCAACGCATACCATCTAACGCTTGATCCATTCATCCATATACCTTCTTCCCCTTTATCTAAACTCCTACGTGTTGATTCCGTAGTTATAACAACAAACCTATGTAAGCATAATGAAAATGAGACGGAGATGATAAAGATACTTGCTAGAATCTAAGTGTATGTGCGCGATGCACTTAGAGTCTGTTTTCTAGTTTATGCTTAACACCTCTCGATGTAAATGTCACATTTATCTTATCTCTAAGATGCATGGATTAGTCAAAATGAACAGAAAAATGACACGAACAACTTTATCTCTAAAATTATTCAATGCCCTAGCTTAATGTGTTCCAAAAATATTTACTCTCTCGAGTAACTAAGTGCTTTTACTTTAATTGACTGATCAGGTGGATTCAAGCAGTATACTTTATGCAAAGATCAAGCAAGTGAACTTCACACACACAAACAACTTTGTAGTTTGCCCGATGGAAATGTGGTAATGGTTGAAATGGAGATTGAATTAAAGAAATATGTTTTGTTACATAGAATCTCAACTCGATCAAGTAAAACAATAAATGAAAATGTTAAGTAAGGGAGAAGAATTAAGTTGTAGGGTTCAATCTCTTATTTTCTTTGGCTCGTTTTTATGATTGCTATTTACAACTATGTAGAAGGGATGAAGGAGATGTCTTTCTCAAGCTTTTCTCTGGTAGCACTTCATTACAAACAGTGGGAAATGGAAATCATTCCTCCTTTTTCTTTCTTGCAATTGATAGAGATGAAGAATTTACGGATATTCTAAACTCTACAATTTCTAAGTGTCTAACTCGTTTTTTTTAGGCAATTTTTCCTTATATAGCCAATTAGCTTAGCCACTTATTGATAAGACTGCATTAAATTCCATACTCTGAGTTAGTCTTCTGCAATTCGGTCTCGTTCAGATGCTGCCTATCAGTTGCCCATGCTTGCAAGTTGAGATTTGACGTTAATTGCACGAGCCAAATGTATCTACCATGTAACGAATTAGCTGGACACATGTTTCTTGCGTTGGCTTTGTCTGCAACACTTAGTAAATTCTCCTGATTCCTACATTAAAGTACGTAAGTGATGCAATTTCTACTTAAAGGGTACTTTTGCATGAGTTTGTCACATATATGCAATTCCATGCATTTTTTGCTTTATTATAAATGCGTTTTACACCATTTTAATCCTAATTATTCCAACTTCAAGAGAACAATAACTTGTATTTCTACAAATTATTAATGTTTGCAACTTGTCTTATAAGTAGGTACATGACGAACCCAAGAGAAGTTCATCTACATGTAGCTAAACAACTACTTCGATACTTAAAAGGGACCCTGAAATATGGAATTCATTATAAGAAAGGTGGAAACAGTAAATTGTTGGCATATACAAATAGTGACTATGTTGAAGATATGGAAGATTGAAAAAGTACATCTAGGTATGTATTTTTAATGAGCTCAGGTGCCATTTCGTGGTGCTAAAAAAGGAAACAACCTATCATGACTTTATCTACCACTAAAGCTGAGTTTATGGCTGCTGCAGTTTGTGCTTGTCGAGGAGTTTGGGTGAAAAGAATTTTGAAAGGGATGGTTTTTTCTAGGGGTAGAAACGGTTCGATTCGGTTCGGTTTGGTGGTCAAAACCGAATTTTCTAATACGTGAAACGCACCGAACCGAACCAAACCGCATATAGTTGGGTTTCAAATTTAGTTTTGGCATTTTAAAAAAATCTATGTTATATTTTTTTAATTAAAAAATAGTTCGATTCGGTTCGATTTTAAATTCGGTTTTGTTCTTTAAATTAAAACGGTTCGGTTTTAAATTCAGTTTTACTCTTTTTTAAAATAAACAAATAAATAAGTAAATAAATATATTAGTTAAAAACGGTTCGGTTCGGTTTCAAATTCGATTTTAAAAATTGAAACCAAATCGAACCGAATTAATTCGGTTTCAAAATTTCTTCAAATCGGATCGAACCGCATTTTTCGGTTTCGCTGAGTTTCGATTCGGTTCGATTTGATTTTTAGAAACGATTTGGTTTTTGCAGTTTGAATGACCACCTCTAGTTTTTTCGATGAAGGTTGCACTACTATACTATGTGACAATAGTTCAACTATCAAGTTGTCTAAAAATCTCATTATGCATTGTCAGAGCAAGTATATTGATGTGAGATTTCATTTTCTAAGAAATCTTACTAAGGATGGTGTAGTTGAATTGGTTCATTGTGGAAGCCAAGACCAAGTGGCAGACATCATGACCAAACCCTTCAAGTTAAAAGTTTTTCAAAGGCTTCGAAGGTTGATGAGAGTATGTGAGATTTTAGATAAAAACTAATTGCTTCTGAGCATTTAGTTTAAGAGAAGCAATGAAAGGTTTTTTTTTTTTTTTTTTTAATTGTGTTTAGTCAAAATAATTCCTTATTCTTTAGGGATATTTCATTTGATTAAAATTTGGTTACCGTTTAGCTGATTTATAGCTAAAGTGGGTTGCTATTTTTCCTCTTTCTTGGTAGGTTGTATTCTATTTATTTACATTTACTAAACTGATGAATAACAATACAATTCGTGGTTGTGGAAATTAATTTATGCTCTAATCATTTTGCAAATGAGTGTGTCATGAAATTGTAACATCACCTCCCAGGAAACAAGCAAACAAGTCCTAGTTAAGGATAATTATGGCCTTCACCTTCAAAAAAAAAAAAAAAATCAAAACTCTATTGAGCGTTCTAACGGCCTTCCGGAAAATGGTATAAAAACCTAAACTATACGAAAAAAAATTATATTTTACTGTTCATTTTATTTTTACTTTAATTCTTTGACAAATTAAGGATTTACATTCCAATTAAATTACTTTTTAGTTTTTCAACTTTCAAAGTCATGTCAATTTAGTTTTTATTCTCCAAAATATTTTAAATAAAATCTTGAACATTTAAGAAAAGAACTATGTACTTTCTAGTAGGGATGTACATTGGTCGGTCAGTGTCGGTTTTCTCCAAAAACCGACACAAAAAACCGGCCAAAAGAAGTGTGAAAATCGCCCGTACATCGGTCGGGTCGGGTCGGGCCGGTTTGTTTGTTTTTGTTTTTTTTAAGAGGAGCAAGGTGAATGAAAAGGAAAGATGAATTGATAAAGTGTTATTGTTAGTTTAACAAAATTAGCAACTTTTTTTAATTTTAAATCAATAATTTTTTAATGAAAAAATTTAAATAAATCATGTAATGGTTTGAAAATTAGGCATCATAAATAATAATAATAAATCAATAATAAAATAGTAGACTTGGGTTTGGGTTGGTGGTAATGGGCTTGCTTTTATACTTATTTTAAAAAAAATTAAAAAAACAAATATATATAGCCTCGACCGACCGACCTTAATTCGGTCGGGTTAGTTTTCGATGCTTTTGTGGACACCCTTAGTTTCTAGAGTTTGACCATCTCAAATGGGGCTTTAAATTTGCACTCTAAAACGTCTAAATATGCTTAAACAATAGTCACTAAACCACATGAAAATGTGATAGATACATCATACACATAATTAAAAATTCAAACTATTATAAAACATTTTAACGTTAAAATTTTGAATAGACAACTTTTAAGACCTATTAAAAACCATTTAACTCATGTTAGAAAAATCCATTGTCTAAGCCAACAAGAGCGTAGCTCAACTAGCATAGTGTTCATACTATCGATCTCGATGTTTGAGGTTCGATTCTCCCCAAAAGCTGCTCTGATATCATCTCTTAAATCATTCATTGACCCAAAAGCTTAAGTGTCACACCTGTTCCAGATTTCCCTTCTAACTTCAAAGGCCATCTAATGAGAAATTTCAATTGAAAGTACCTCAATTTTTCCAAAATCTCTCAAAATCTCTTTTTTCCTCTTCCACTCGGTTCTCATCATTTTTCTTTTAATTTCCTTTAATTTCCAGCTCAGTTATGCCCCATAAGTCTTAAACAAGCCAACTCAGAAATTACCAAAATTTCACCAATTTTCAAAATGTTGACTTTTTTACTTTGACTTTAACCATTTGACCATTGACTTTTACAATTGACTTTGACCTGTCCCAAGCATGCCAAATTCATCATCGAATTTACTTTATATGCTTAACTAGATTCTCTACCCTCAAATTATTTCTCGAATCCTTATTTTCTCTTCCTAAATGAAATAAACGTCAATCCAAATCTATTTATTTTTACTTATAAATCTTAACAAGAGATCCACATCAAACTTTATCTCGAGTCCCCGAGTTTAGTCTCAATTATATGCTTCCTAATATTCCAAGAAAGAGTTGAAGAAGAGAGGGCTTACATTAAGCTAGCAGGTGAAGATAAACTGAAGAGATTATTATAGATTCAATCCATTTTCAAAACTTATTTTCATAAATATCTGATTTTTTTTTATATTTTTGTACATAAGGTTTAATGGATTTTTCAAACTAAAATACCCTAAAGTGTGGTGGGCGGCTGGAGAGAATGTGGCATTGGAAATTTTTTTCGATATTTACGAAGCACCTTTAATGTTGAAGAGAGAAAATACATTTATTTGTTGAGATTTTATTCATTTTGTTTAATTGGAGAGAGAAAATGCATTTATTTTTCGAGATTTTCCCCATTTATTTAATTGGAGAGAGAAAATGCATCTAATGAAATTTTATTTTCTACATTGGTTTGGTTTCACGTATAACTTATTGTTTTTATTCCTGGTTATTTTAAATATATCTTAGAACATTTTATTAGATATCTAAAAATATTCTAACCAATATATGAAATATACTATAATATATAAATTAGAGATTGATTTAATGCTTGACATAAATCATAATATAAACCAATATATGAAATATATCATAGTATATAAATCACATATTGGCTTAATATTCGACATAAATCATAGTATATATCAAAGATTTCATCTACATTACATTATATATTTCATATATATCATTTAAGTAGTCAGAAATCCCAACAAATCAAAATTTGTATATATCATAATATATAAGGTATAAATTAAAAAAAAAAACTCTCATTTATATCAAATAAACAAATACATATATCATAGTATATATCAAAATTTCTACAAAAGCTGCAAAAAAAGGAAAAGAAAAAGTAACAGTACATAACGAATAAATGAATACATATATCACAATATATATTAATTCGGCGGGTGCTCGATGGAAGCGACAACTGGATGGACACGCAACTGGTGACTGGATGGGAAATTCAATCGAATAGTCCTAAGGTGGCGACTTAAAGACGACTAGGAGCAATGACACACGGTGGCGATAGTAGGCTAGACAGTGATTGAACTCGTGAGAGAAAGCCCGACAAAAACACCCAGCGACATCAGATCCTAACGAATCTGGCTGGGCAGCATCGGATTCGTGGAGATCTATCGCAACCACCATGTTCATCATTGTTGCCTACCTATTGTCGTCAATGGTCAAGTCCGTGCACTGCAATTGATGGAACCCTAGCCATCTTCCACCACAACGCATCCACGTCCTGTACGGATGAAAGCCCCTAATTGCAATAGAAATCACAGAACCAAACTCATTATTAATTTGGGATTTCTGAAATACCCATACATTGGGCAATTAAAAAAATGAAACAAAGACCTAATTAAACCAAAATTAGCCTACTGTAAACTTAGAACCTAGGTTAAGCATGCTTAGGGAATAACTATACAGAGAAAAGGGATATGAAGTTTTTTACCTTTGTAGAATCCAACAAAGAAGAATACTTCAATTTGATTTCACAAAATCTATACAACCACGAGTGCTACCTCACTATTCTCTGAGAAATCTTTGAGAGTTTTGGTTTGTGGGAACTAATTGAATTGGGAAAGAAGAAGGTGAAAAAATGAGAGAAAAATTCAGAACTCTTCTGTGAAAAACCATCTAATCTGTGATTAAAAACCAGTGCTTTTGATCAATAGAGAGAGGGAGAGCAACATGGGATCAACCAGTTTCAAGGGGAGTTATCTGATTAATTAATTTAATTTAATTAATCATTAATTCAACCTAATTTAATTAATGATTTCATTTAAATCATATTAAATGAAATATCTCACACATAACTTATAGTTTTAATTAAATTAAATTAATTAAATAATTAACAAATCAAATATCAAATATTTAATTTAGTCTACATTTGCATCATATTCAATTATATTTCTCTCATGATCTATAGTTTTAATGTGCATCAAATATACATGAATTTTAACATATGATTTTAATATGAATCCAATTCACATTAAATTAATATTTAAACTCCTTCAAATATTTAATATCCTCATAAAATTAATTTTGAATCATATCCAAAAATTAACTTTATATTATAAAGTTTAATTAAAATATAAACTTTATATTATAATGCATCATTATACATTATATAATTTTCTTAAGTGAATTTAAATATTTCAAATTCAGTTCAATATATAGTTACCTCAATTCCCTTTACAAACTAGGAAGGGGACCTCATGGAGTACAGATCATAAGCTCCAACAATATGAAATTAATTGGCTAAGCTCATTAACCAAATTAATCAATATTCGTTAACTGTGGGTACAGTCCACTAAGGACCCACAATTGCACTCTTCTCACTGCAGATATATTTATGTGTCCATGGATAAAGACCAATGACAATGAGTTATTCTTTCACGAGTGTTCGTAACACCAGTTGGGTCAAATTAGCATTTTACCCCTAGATTACTCTTGTCAACCCCGTACTCCATTTTTCCTACATAAGTGAGTAACAAGTGTGTTAAGTAAAATTATGGAAGGAGGTAAAGAAAGTAGGCAGATGGAGGAAGAAAATTTTAAGTGTTAGAAATACTTAGTCAAGGGTGAATTTTAGATAATATAACAAGTGAAAATTGGCTAAGTATGAAAGCAAAGTGTAGGCATGCGTTGATGGAGAAGTGTGGATGCATGGGGTTG
>NC_052355.1:39262444-39266821 GCF_009727055.1 Benincasa hispida | reverse complement strand
CATGGGGTATGTGTTGATGTGCCACAAGATGGGCGCATGAGTTGAACAATGGGCGCAACCAGACGAATGCATGGAGCAGCGTTGATGTGCCACAATATGGGCGCATGAGCTGAACGATGGGCGCAACTAGAAGAATGCATGGGGTATGCGTTGATGTGCCACAAGATGAGCGCATGAGCTGAACAATGGGCGCAACCAGACGAACGCATGTGGCATGCGTTGATGTGCCACAAGATGGGCGCATGAGCTGAACGATGGGTGCAACCAGAAGAACGCATGGGGTATGCGTTGATGTGCCATAAGACGCGCACATGAGCTAAACGATGGGCACAAAGATTGCTATGCGATAGGCCATGCGATGGGCAATAGGCATGAGTTGAAAGCTTGGTCACATAAGAGGCTTGAACGCCTAATGCAAGGCATGGACGCAAGGCATGGATGCATGGTAATGAAGTTGCTGCCCAGTCAAGTTAAGGCCTAAGAATTTGGTTAAGTGTTCAACGCACAGTGAGCATATACATGAAGAGAATTGCCAAAGACTGTGAGTGACTCTAAATGCTTTAAATGTTTTAAGTAAATTTCTAATGCTTATGAATGTTTAACAATTCATGTTTACTGAAAGCTATTTATGACAACTATTCTCAAATAGTTACCAAGCAACGCATCTCACATTAATGTTATACTTATGCTATGCTTTTCAATGGTCATAAGGATGCGTTAGTATAGAATGTTTTTGGGCAACTAAGTCATTATGAGATAAGAATATGCAAATTGAGTATGAGTAGCTCAGTACTGAAGTACACGGAGAAGGTACTGAAGCTCAATCTTAGAAATTGAATAGCTCAGTACTGAAGTACACGGAGAAGGTACTGAAGCTTTGTCTTAGAATTTGAATAGCTCGATACCGAAGGACATGAAGAAGGTATCCGAGCAGCTCGATACTAAAGTACACGAAGAAGGTATCTGAGCAGTAGTACCTAAGGTATGACGGTACTTAAACTAGAATCACATGAATGTAAGAACAGTTGTTATTGATAGTGTAGAGATCACTCCACACTAACTTTGGATTGACGTTGAGGAATTGAGAAAATGTTCTATCTCAACTAAGGATGCAAATTATGTTTTTAGGAAGTGAGCAAAAGGGTTCCTTCCCAATTAAGTCATGATGCAGTAAAGAATGATAAGGAGTGAGCAAAAGGGCCACTCTAGACAAATAGACTAACGTATAGTCTAGCAAAGTAAGAAAAGTGCTATGTGATGTTGATGATGACATGAATAATAGTTGCCAAGTTTATGTTTTCAGTTAAAGCTTTCAGTTTTAATATCAAATTTATGTATGAAATTATGATTTAAATGTTAGTCACTCACTGGACTTCTAGCTCATATTTTCAAATGTTTTCCTTTCAGGTAGCGGTCAGTTCCCAAAAGACTTCTCTACTGCTGCTCTGCCACTTAAAGAGTCAGGTTGAAGGAAGCTTAATTCAAGACATGCATTAGTTAGTACACATGTGTCTGTAAGATAAGGACTAGTATCCTAGATGGGGCTCATTAAGTTGTAATATTCATCTATGAAATGCTATAAAACCCTGTAATGTAAATGTGTTAAGTTATGAATTAACTCGTTCGTATATTGATGAAATGTACATATTCAGGGTTTGAGCAAAATTTAACAGGATAGATAGGCAGTAAGTGCCAGCAAGAGGGTTGGTAACTACTGTAGTCACGACTCCATCCAGGTTAAGAGGGTAATTTGGGGCAGGGTGTGACAATTTTGTATCCTTAATTACCAGTGCTCCTCTAATGAACAACCTGTTTATGGTCCAACCATTAAACAGAAACCCCTCTCAAGCTGGTGAGAGGGTAGAACCCTTTGTTCAAGTCCTAAAGACACCACTTATGGAAACACTTATTTACTTATCCTAAATTCGGGAAGGAGTGAAATTCATCTTGTGTTATTATGTTTCCAGCTCCCCACTCGGTCTTGTCTCTAAAATGGTAGGCTTATTGAGTCGACGAACTGGTTACTCTCACCCATACAATGATGGAACTCTAACTGAGAAGAGATCCTTGAGCGGAAGCAAGATCGACCCAATTTCCATTTTTCATTAAATTTAAGTTTTACAGTAAAACAAGAACAAGATATGCATTTACATAAATTATAGCATGCAATAAATAAAGGAAAACTTAGGGTTTCAGAATCCCTCATATTTGAAAAACACTTTCTTCAAGAATCCCTCGAACAAATCACAAACGAATCTTCTTTTCCAAAGCGGGACACCACCATTTGAGAACCCTCTATATTCTCTTAGGACAAAAGATCCAAACAAGAGTTATGGGCTTTTCTTGAATCCTTGGAAGAGGGAAGAGAGATGGAAAGGAAGGGAATGCAGAGAAGAACTTTTCTTCTCTGTGTGTGTTTTTTCCAGAGATCCAACTCTTATTCTCTCACTCACCCCATGTATATGACTAAGAGAAATTAGTGGGAAAGGAAGTTGTAACTCCCTCCCTTTAATTAATTAATATTAATTTAATAAAATAAAATTAATAATAATTATACATATAATAACAACCTTAATATATATATAAAAACTATATGTTATATCCTATATAACATATAATTTATAGTTACATATTGTATCAAATACAATATATCCTATAGATGTATTTTCTCTCAACAGTACATGACATTTAATATAAATCATATTTATATTAAATTCACTTATATGAATCTCATTCATATAATTAATATTTGAATCATATTCAAATTTTAATTCCTCTTAATTTATTCATGGTATTTAATATAAATCATATTTATATTAAATTTAATTACATGAATCTCATTCATATAATTAGTATTTGAATCATATTTAAATTCCTCTCATATTACCTTATATTATAATATATCAAATATAATATATTAATTATATCTCATATATAATTAATTTGATTAATTATATCATATATAATTGATTACCTCAATTAATTTGAACACTTCAAACTAATCCAATAATTCTCAATTAAATCCCTGTTGAGCTACAGAGGGGACCTTATGGACCTATAGATTGAAGCTCCAACGGTACTCGGATAAATAATTAAACCTTTTAATTAAGTTACCCAACATCCCTTAATTGTCAGTCATTCCACTAAAGACCGATAGTTGCACCCTTCGTGTTGGGTTTTATGTCCTAAAAACTCGTAGTTTGTAAAATGATAAACATTTTCTATAATCAATAAACTTTTTATTGATTTCATAAATTGTATGAAAGTCTAAATTCAATAAACTAAGACCCATGACTATTGTATGAATACTTGAACTTTATGTGGAGACATAAGAGTGGATCAGGTTCGAGTAAATAGTCAAAATGATCTATGGTACATGAATAAGGTTGGGTACCTTATTCTAGTAACACCATTGGATGCAGCCTACTCTGTAGTTGTTACAAAGAGTTGTAAAGTGCTACATACAATGTGATCCTAATTCGCACATATTATGACATGAAGAGTAGGGGCATCCTATGCAATAAGTTTGCATAAGATCAGGACCAAGAAATAAATCACTCTTTCTTTATAACATTGTTTACTGTTTAAGACTAACTATTTCGCCTAGATGACCTAGGTAACTCGATCTTGATACTAAGCTAACTATGAACTCTTGTTTATTCGGGATTGCCCTTAGATTTGCATAGTTGAGGGTTGACTCAACAGCGCCAGCTCAATAAGACTCCCATTTCAGGGGTAAGGCCAGATAGATAGCTAGGGACATAGAGTGCAAGACAGAGTTCATGCCTACCCAATTTAGGGATAGAAGAAAGGTTGTTTCCTCAAGTACTGAATCCAGGTTTTGAACAAGGGGCCCCACCCTCTCACTGGGTTAAGAGAGTTTAGTTTAGTGATTGGATCACAAACCAGTTGTTCATTAGAGGATCAGTAGGGACTTGAGGAATAAGACGTAATCTCGGGGGTAAAACAGATATTTGACCCAGCCGTTATTACGAACAACCTGTGAAGGGTTAACTTGTTGATTATGGTTAAATCATGTGGGCATAATATATCTACTGTGAGGAGAGTGCAACTATGGGCTTTAGTGGAGTGACCCATTAGTTAACGAATGGAGATTAATTTGGTCTAATGAGTTTAACCAATTAATCTCGAATCGTTGGAGCCCATGATTTAGGTCCCCCTACTAGCTCGTAACAAACTAGCTCTAGTATAGCGTGATAAGTTAATTTAAAACGTTCAACTTAGAATTAAGGGAATTAGTAATTATATGAGATATAATTAAGTGTTTAATTTAAGAATTAAACAGAATAGGAGAATTTATATATGTTTAAATATGATTTAAATATATAAAGATGGATATGTGTTAAAATTAATTTA
>NC_052355.1:39241064-39261108 GCF_009727055.1 Benincasa hispida | reverse complement strand
GCATTAAGCGATTGTTTACCTTTTGCGCATGCTAAACAATCGGCTTCATGCATTAAACGATGGAGCTAAGCGATCGTGTAGCTTCCTTCGGCACTAGACGATGACACTATGCGATAGAAGGAAAATATTACACGATCGTGTAGCTTTGCTAAATGATCAAGCATTTACTAAACGATCATGCAAAATGCAAGACAATGGTCGTCATTGTTAAACGATGAGACTTAGCGAAATGTTGAACATGAGCAAGTGCTGCCGGTTCGATCGGTTCTCTTGTGGTCTAATCCAGTTCAGCTTCGAATGGTTCTTGGCTGGTTCAGTTCAGACTTGGCTGGTTTGATCAGACGGTTCAGGTTTGATTCAAGCTACTTAGTTCGTTTTGGAGCGGTTCGAGCAGTTCCAGAGTGGTTCAGAAGCTGATTTTAATAGTTAGGCTTTTGTTTATTTGTTTTTGCCAAATCTAAAACCATATCGGTATGCGTTTAATTATTTATGCATTTTATGTATGTTATAATTAAATAAATTTTGTATGTGCATATAATATGTCATTTAGATTTAAAAACCCACAATAGGAAGCATGCTATATGCATTGAAAGTATGTTATAATTGTTATAATATATAATATGCATGTTAGGGTTTCTTGTACTTAATATAAATGTTATATTAAATGTTGAATGCCTCATGTATGTTATGGATGTATAGCATGTCTAAAGTTTTATAAGTTGTTATAAAATTGGGTTAGACATTTAAAATCCATAAACAACAACTGCATGCTCACGTAGGTTGACCACCTGTTTTAATTATTAAAACTTATAAAACCTAGATTACAAACTCAACCAGTATATAATCCTGTCTAAGGCTGGGGGTACTTAAGTTGACGGTTTACGGAACACCTCCTACCTGGGGATTATGGCTGAATTATTGAGCATTGGTAATCAGTTTTATGAGCATACGTGAGTGATGTGAGGTAATAAAATGGTTTATCACCTAGACATCTAGGTTAAAATCCAATTATAAGAGTTATACTTGGATAAACCACATAGACTTAGGGTTGTTTTATTAGCCAAAAAGAACCTAAGTATAAATCTACCCAAAATAGAACACTTCAATGGCAGTTTAATAACTTTTATATGATAGAATTATTAGAAAACTTCAGTGGGAGATTAATAACATATATGATAAGTTATTTTTAGCTCCCACATCTCTAAGAGTTCACAATCCAGATTTAAGTGGTACTTCGTGTCACCCTTGAAGTGACCTCCCAACGTAAAGTATTTTTAGCTTAAATCTAGATTTCAGTGAATAAGAGAAAGTTGTTGAAACATAATTCTATTATACGATAAATAGATTTCAACAGCCACGTCTCCACATAGTTTACACTGTGAGATTCATATGACACTTTGTGTCATGCTGGAAGTGGCCTCCCTACGGAGAGTGTTTTGTATGAGTCAATATCAAGGTAAACAGAGGAAGTAGTTCATAGTAAGTGGGTGAAGGATATGTTGACATATATCCTACGGTCTTCTCCATTAGTTTGAACCATGAGATTCCTATGTTGCGCCTGCTGGTTAGCTTTAAGCGGCCCTTTGCTAGTTGTTTAGTGACGGCTATCCCCATGGAGGGTTGTAACATAGGATTCAGAACAACCCAGGCTTCAGTAAAATGAATAGGGTCTTATAGTTCTGTCTTGGATGTTGTCTTATATTTTAGAAGTAAATTCATACCGTCCTATAGGATCCAAAAATGGCGGGTCACACTTACAAGAATTACTAAGTTGTTAGTAAAGATCTTGACCGAAAACGATAACTAAACGACTATAAGGAATAAGAGTTATTCCGGAGACAATAGGAATAAGAGTTATTCCAGGGATAGTGTTTGGTCAAAATTTGTTTGCTTCAGTGAAGGAGTATCTGATTGCCCCACGGTAGCACATATTCTGACTCACTAAATTATCGTTGCAAATAAATAATGGTTATGGGTACATTATTACTTTTGCTAAAACTTGACTTTGGATTTAATTACAATTTGCTAATTAGAATTTGTTTGAATTTTATTAGCATGTCGAATTCTTCTGTAATACTCGCTTCCGATGTACATAACACTAAAATCAAATCAACAAACAAATTACTAGCGGTTGATTATACCAACAGAGTTTTAACAGAGGATTGTCCTCTATCTCCAAACTCATATGAAATTATGAATTATGTAGATGAGAATGCTAAATTCGAACAACAAGATAAATATGATTTACTCGTTATCGAAGCATGTTTAGTGGAAAATGATAAATTCTGGATAATTGATTCAGGTGCCACTAATCATGTATGTACTATCTCTCAGGAAACAAGTTCCTGGAGACAGTTGACCGAAGGTGAAACAATCTTTAAAGTAGGGACCAGGGAGATTGTTTCAGCCAAAGTAGTGGGAGATATGAAGTTATTATAGGAGATAAGTACATTTATTTGGAAAATGTATATTATATTTGGCACTTGAGACTGAGTCACATAAATCTCAACAGGATTGAGAGATTGGTTAAGAACGGTCATCTAAATAAGTTGGAAGACAGTTCTTTACCACCATGTGAGTCTTGTCTCAAGGGTAAAATGACAAAAAATATTTTTCTAGAAAAAGTTTTAGAGCCAAAGAACCCCTAAAGCTGATTCACTCAGACCTTTGTGGGCCTCTAAATGTTAGAGCAAGATGAGGGTATGAATATTTCATCAGTTTTATAGATGATTAATCCAGGTATGGGCATGTTTACCTAATGCGCCAAAAGTCTGAAGCTTTTGAAAAGTTCAAAGAGTATAAGGCTGAGGTTGAGAGCCAATTAAGTAAAAAGATGAAAACACTTAGATCGGATCGAGGTGGTGAGTATATGGACACAGAATTCCAGAACTATTTGATAGAACATGGAATTCAGTCTCAACTCATAGCCCCTGGCACTCCCCAGTAGAACTGTGGCAAAGAGGAGAAACAGAACCTTGTTGGACATGGTTCGTTCCATGATGAGTTACGCTCAGTTACCAAATTCTTTTTGGGGACATGCAGTTGGGACTGTGGTGTATATTTTGAACATAGTTCCCTCGAAAATCATTTCTGAAACACCTTATGAGCTCTAGATGGGACGTAAAGGAAATTTATGTCACTTCAGAATTTGAGGTTGTCTAGCACATGTGTTGGTACATAATCCTAAAAAGCTGGAACACCGTTCAAAAGTATGCCTATTTGTAGGCTGCCCAAAAGAAACAAAAGGTGGTTTCTTTTATGATCCTCGGGAAGATAAAATGTTTGTATCGACAAATGCAACCTTCCTGGAGGAATATTATATAAAGAACCATTAACCTCGCCCAAAGAAGCAACAATTGAATCAATAAGAGTTGTTGATCGAGCAGGTCCTTCAACAAGAGTTGTTGATAGAACAGGTATGTCAACAAGTATTAACAAGAGTTGTTGATGAAACTGATACTCCACATCCTTCTCAATAGTTAGGAATGCCTCGTCGTAGTGGAAGGGTTGTGCAACAGCCTGACCGGTACATGAATTTAATTGAAACTAAAGTCATCATACCAGATGATGGTTTAGAGGATCCATTGTCTTTTAATCAAACAATGAACGATGTGGACAAAGACCAATGGATTAAAGCCATGGAACTTGAAATGGAATCTATATATTTCAATTATATTTGGGATCTTGTAGATCAATCTGAAGGGGTAAAACCTATCGGTTGTAAATGGATCTACAAGAGAAAACGAGACCAAGCTGGTAAGGTATAGATTTATAAAGCTAGACTTGTGGCAAAAGAGTTTACCCAAAGAGAGAGATTAGATTTTGAAGAAACCTTCTCTCTAGTTGCCATGATAAAGTCTATTAGAATACTCTTATCCATAGCCACATTTTATGATTATGAAATATGGCAAATGGATGTCAAAATAACTTTTCTGAATGGCTATCTTGAAGAGAGTATCTATATGTCTCAACCATAAGGGTTTATACAGCAGGGTCAAAAGCAAAAGGTTTTTAAGCTTAATCGATCCATTTATGGATTAAAACAAGCTTCTAGATCCTGGAATATGAGATTTGACGTTGCGATCAAATCTTATGGCTTTGAACAAAATGTTGACGAACCCTGTGTATACAAGAAAATCGTCAACAAAATTGTTGCTTTTCTGGTGTTGTATGTTGATGATATTCTACTCATTGGGAATGAGATAGAATATCTAGCTGACGTTAAGAGATGGCTAACTTCACAATTCCAAATGAAAGATTTGGGAGAAGCATAATATGTTCTTGGAATTCAAATAGTTCGAAATCGTAAGAACAGAACATTGACATTATCTCAAGCATCTAATATAGACAAGATGTTGTCTAGGTATAAAATGGAAAATTACAAGAAAGAATCTTTACCTTTCAGGCATGGAATTCACTTGTCTAAGGAACAGAGTCCTAAGACACCTCAAGAAATTGAGGAGATGAATCGAATTCCATATGCATATGCAGTTGGGAGTTTGATGTATGAAATGCTGTGTACTCGTCCCGATATATGCTATGTCATAGGAATTGTCAGCAGATTTAAGTCCAATCTTGGTCATGACCATTGGGCTGCTATTAAAAACTTTCTCAAGTATCTTCAGAGAACGAGAGATTATATGCTCATGTATGGTCCTAAGGATCTGATTCTTACTGGATACACTGATTCTGACTTTCAAACCGATATTGATTTAAGGAAATCAACTTAGTGGTTAGTATTCACTCTTAACGAAGGGGCAATTGTGTGGAGGAGCATCAAACAGAGTTGTATTGTAGACTCCACAATGGAAGCTGAGTATGTAGCTACAAGCGAAGCAGCAAAAGAAGTAGTATGGCTCAGAAAGTTCTTGACAGATCTGGAAGTAGTTCCTAATATGCACCTGTCTGTCACTCTCTATTGTGACAACAGTGGAGCGGTTGCAAATTCAAAGGAACCATGAAGCCATAAAAGGGGAAAACATATTTAATGAAAATACCATCTCATCAGGGAGATTGTACATAGATGAGACGTTATCACCATTCAAATTGCTTCCCAAGACAACTTAGCTATCCATTTACGAAGGCCCTCTCAGCTAAAGTGTTCGAGGGTCACCTAGTAGGACTAGGTCTACGAGTTTTTTATCACTAGGGCAAGTGAGAGAATTTGTGGGTATTGTAATGCCCTAGTTTATTGTATTTGTACATTTTATTCTCTCCATGTAAACTCAACATTATATATATTTGTATATATTGATCCATTGGAGTTTTAGTCCAAATGGGAGTATTGTTGGGTTTTATGTCCTAAAAACTCGCAGTTTTTAAAATGATAAACATTTTCTATAATTAATAAACTTGTTATTGATTTCATAAATTGTATGAAAGTCTAAATCCAATAAACTAAGACCCATGACTATTGTATGAATACTTGAACTTTATGTGGAGATATAAGAGTGGATCAGATTCGAGTAAATAGTCAAAATAATCTATGGTACATGAATAAGATTGGGTATCTTATTCTAATAACACCATTGGATGCGGCCTACTCTGTAGTTGTTACAAAGAGTTGTAAAGTGCTATATACGATGTGATCCTAATTCATACATGTTATGACATGAGAAGTGGGGACGTCCTATGCAACAGGACTAAGAAATAAGTCGCTCTTACTTTGTAATGCTATTTACTATTTAAGATTGACTATTTCACCTAGATGACCTAGGTAACTCAGTCTTAATCCTGAGCTAACTATGAACTCCTGTTTATTCGGGTTTGCCCTTAGATTTGCATAGTTGAGGGTTGGCTCAACAACGTCGGCTCAATAAGACTCCCATTTTAGGGGTAAGACCGGATAGATAGCTGGGGGCATAAGGTGCAAGACGAAGTTCAGGCCTACCCAATTTAGGGATAAGAGAAATGTTGTTCTCTCAAATACTGAATCCAAGTCTTGAACAAAGGGCCCCACCCTCTAACTGGGTTGAGAGAGTTTGGTTTAGTGATTGGATCACAAACCAGTTGTTCATTAGAAGATCAGTATGGACTTGAAGAATAAGACGTAACCTCGGGGGTAAAACAGATATTTGACCCAGCCATTATTACGAACAACCTATGAAGGGTGACTTGCTGATTATGGTTAAATCATGTGGACATAATATATCTACAGTGAGGGAAGTGCAACTATGGGCTTTAGTGGAGTGACCCATTAGTTAACGAATGGAGATTAATTTGGTCTAATGAGTTTAGCTAATTAATCTCGGATCGTTGGAGCCCATGATCTGTAGGTCCGCGAGGACCCCTACTAGCTCGTAACGGACTAGCACTAGAATAGCGTGATAAATTAATTTGAAACGTTCAAATTAGAATTAAGGGAATTAGTAATTATATGAGATATAATTACATGTTTAATTTAAGAATTAAACGAAATAGGAGAATTTATATATATTTGAATATGATTTAAATATATAAAGATAGATATGTGTTAAAATTAATTTAATATTTGATATTAAATTAATTAAGTTTTATTTAATAATTAATTTATGAAATTAATTAATTTTTCTTTTTTTAAATTCAAAATAGATTTTTTAAAATCAAAATTCTGATTTTATGATAAAATTGAAAAGAGAAAAAAACAAACATAACATTAAATGGAAAAAAGAGTTTTTCCATTATCCATCTTTGAAGTTGCTCACACATGAAACATTTGCTTTGGCTTTGTCTTCTCCAAGCATGAGCTGCAAATCATGCAACTCTTTTCTTTGCATGTTGATCTGAAATATATTGGAGAGATTGGAGTGAAAATCGGGGATGCAATTTATAGAGAATTTTAGAGAAAATTTGGGTTGAAGAAAGAGTTCTTCAACAAGGTTGCTGCAATGAGTTTTTTTCTTTCATCCCTTGATTCAATCTTGTTTTGAGTCCCACAACTCAATTTAGAGCACCTAGAGAATAGTGGGGAAGATTTTGAGGTGGTCTGCAACAAGATTCGGAGAAGATAGCAGCTAGAGAAGGAGCTTTGAAGAAGTTCTACAAGAGGTATGTCTTGAAACTCACTTGTTTTTCTGCAAGAGCATGCTTTATATTTTTCCAAAATTAGTGAATTTGAGTGCTTAGATGATCCTTGTGTTTCCGCTGTTGTTGATACAATCCTATACTTTGTACTATAGATAAATTTCTATATCCATTGGATATAATCAATCGACAGTGCGATGACCCTTCAAAAATTGCTCGTAAGTACAGTTGGGCCAAAAGTACCGTTTTGCCCCTGTAGTTACATCTGACTCTTTAATTACCACTGATCTCTTTAATGAACAATAAGTCATAGTCCAACTATGACCAAGTCCCTCTTGGGCCAGGAGAGGGTTGGCCACTATGTTCAAGCCTCAGAATCAGCTCTTAAGGGTGCAATTTATCTACTTGCCCCTGCATCGGGGAAAGAGTGAATTCCGTCTCGTGTAGCTGTGTTTCCAGCTCCTCAATCAGACGAATCCCCAAAATGGTAGGCTTATGAGTTGGCAATCTGGCCACTCTCACCCATACAAATCAAAGGATCGCCTTCATGAGCAGGAGTTCACAACTCACTCAGGATTCAGGTCATGTCACCTATAGTCATCTTAGTGAAATGTAAGTCTCTATTATTAACGACATCATATAAAGAGACTAATTATTTCGTGGTCCGGTCTTATATTAACACTTTGTATAGAATACCCTCACTCACATGTCTCTACATGAATGATCAGGATCAGATCATTTGTAGCACTTTACAACACTTGTAACACCTACAAAGCGGGTTGTATCCGTAGTATCACTAGTATAAGGTACCCAACCTTATCCATCTACTACAGACCATTTATGTTATTATTAAAACAAGATCCACTTGTATGTCTCTACATACTTGTTTAAATTACATGAAATAACCTCGAATCTTAGTTTATTGGATTTTGTATATGCTTATAAAATAACACTTATTTTATTAACAACAATATGTTTATACAAAGTTTACAAACTACGAGATTACAAGAGATTTAAGACACCAATCCCAATATACAAATCAAAGGACAATCTCACGTGAGCAGAAGTTCATAATACACTCAAGATTAAGACTAAGTTGCCTAGGTCATCCTATTGAAATAGAAACCTAACTAGTCAACTGAAGGAAATCAAACACGAGGATTTCCATGAGCAGCGGAAGGGAACGTTCCAAATTCCATTCGAATTGAACACAAAACAATTACAGTATAAACGGAAACTAACAGGTCATGCACAACTAGAAATTACAGCATGCTATACGATGATATAAGGGATAGAGGATGCATACCTTTGAAGAACCATTCTTCACAAATCCTTCGATCAATCTGCAATGTATCCACAAAAACTCTTGAATGCAACGAACAGAAACACCAACAACATGAACAACGAACACAGCTTCCACGAACCCAATCAAGTCCCACTCGATTCATGAACAGAGTGAGGACACCACCACAATGGTTACCTTGGTATTCTCGGTGTGAGAATCCAGAAGTTATAGGCTCTGTATGATCTTGGCTTGAGGAAGAGACTAGACGTCTACGATCGAGCAAGTAGAAGATAAGATGCTATCTATCGTATAGACGATGTGCTCGATCGTTTAGTAAACGACAGCCTATCGTATAGACTTAGCCACTCGATCGTTTAGCTACGATCAGCTGAATGACTATCGTATAGTCAAAGGTAAGTGATCGCTTAGATGGTCGTGTAGTCTCTCAATGTTATCGCTTAGTGAAACTCTTTCACTTGATAGCTTGTCACCGTGAGTACTTTCCGAATGAAGTAACTTTTAATTTTAGGAAAAAAAATTTTCCTTTTATCTCACGGTTACCATAAAACTACCAATAACCTCCCACTCAATCGGTTATTAGAGAAAAAGAAATTAATTATCATATAATTAATATATTATAAATAAATATGATAACCAACTTACCATATTATATTTATAACCTATAGTTTTAATATTTCATCTCATGAAACATATAAACATTAGTTCTTTTCTATTTTATGGTACTTAATGTAAATCATATTTACATTAATCCTCCACTTGATGTATCTCAATACATCACACCAATTATATCACATATATTGAATTTCCTCTATTTAATTTTGAACACATCAAACAATCCAAAATCTAATTTCTCAACTTGAATCCAATTGAGCTACCAAGGGACCTTATGGACCTGTAGCTTGAAGCTCCAACGGTACGTGAATTAATTGACTAAACTCTTTAGTCACGAGATCCACCATCCGTTAACTACCGGGCACTCCACTAAAGACGGATAGCTGCATTCTTCTCACTACAGATATATTTCCGTGTCCATATCACCAATCAACAGTGCAATAACCCTTCACAGATCGCTCGTAAGTACAACTGGGCCAATTTACCGTTTTGCCCATGTAGTTACATCTAAATCCTTAAGTTACCACTGATTCCTCTAATGAACAATAATTCACAGTCCTGCTATGACTGGGTCCTCTCTTCCAAAGAGAGGATGTGGCTACTATGTTCAAGACCTAGAATCAGCCTTTAAGGGAGAAATCTCTCTACTTACCCCTACTTCGGGGAAGGAGTGAATTCCGTCTTGTATAACTGAATTCCCAGCTCCCCAATCAGGACAAATCCCCAAAAAGGTAAGCTTGTTAAGTTGGCAATCTGGCCACTCCTCACCCATATTAATCAAGGACCGCCTTATAGGCAGGAGTTCCCAAAAACACTAGAATTATAGTCATGTCACTTATAGTCGTTTTAGTGAGATGTAACTCTCAATTATCAACGACGTTATATAAAGAGACTAATCATCTCGTGGTCTGGTCTATACAAACACTTTGTATAGGACACCCCCGCTCGCATGTCTCCAACATTGAATGGTTAGGATTCAGGCCATTCTGTAGTAGTTTACAACACTTGTAAACCTCTACAAAGTAGCCATATCCGTAGTGTACCATAATAAGGTATCCCTCCTTTATCCTTATACTACAGACCTTTTAGTTATTACTTAAGGCATGATCCATTGTATATCTCATATA
Organism: Benincasa hispida; assembly: GCF_009727055.1. Taxonomy (NCBI): domain Eukaryota; kingdom Viridiplantae; phylum Streptophyta; class Magnoliopsida; order Cucurbitales; family Cucurbitaceae; genus Benincasa; species Benincasa hispida. The sequence continues at coordinate 39,251,061 of NC_052355.1, read as the reverse complement.
CATGCTTAAGTTTACATACAATAACCATAGATCTTTGTTTATTGGATATGAGTAAATGCAAATAAAATAACTTTTATTTTATTAATAACAATGTGTACAAAGTTTACAAACTACGAGACTCCTGGAGAATTAGGATACCAATCCCAACATTAATGATGTTACATTTAGTGGTTACTATTTTTCGACCTGGTCTATACAAACTCATTGCATAGGATACCCACACTCACATGTCACCTACACGTACGCGTTGGATCATTGCGTTTGTATCAAATACAAAGTGGGTCAATATCCATAGCGTTGCCAAGATAAGGTACCCAGTCTTATTCCTATACCTATTACACATGGACTTATTTGGCCCTTCTAGAATTGCTAGTTTTTGGAGGGAACTATTATGCCGTTGTGATAGTTGATGATTTTTCAAAGATTTACTTGGGTTTTGTTGCTAAAACATAAGGATGATGCTTTGAAAAGCTTTTCTAGTTTTACAAAAAGAGTTCAAAATGAAAAAGGTTTTTTGATTTCTAAAATAGGAGTGATCATGAAGGAGAATTGATAGCAATGCTTTTGAAGCTTTTTGTGAAGAAAATGATTTTTCTCATAATTTCTCCGCTCTAAGAACTCTCAACAAAAACGGTGTAGTTGAAAGGAAAAAAATCGTACTTTGCAAGAATTTGCTAGATCAATGTTGCATGAGTATGGTTATACCTACATACTTTTGGGCGGAAGCCGTTAACACCGCTTTATATGTTCTAAATAGAGTTTTTAATAAGACCTTCTTTGGATAAAACTCCTTATGAACTTTGACATAATAAAATTAAATTGGGTATTTCAAAGTTTTTTGTTGCAAATGTTTTATTTTAAAATAACAAAGAAAAACTTGGAAAATTTTGATTTCTAAGACGGACTTGGTATTTTCTTGGCTATTCCCCTACTAGTAAAGCTTATAGAGTTTTTTCAATAAAAGAACTTTAGTAATTGAGGAATCTATTGCATGCAGTATTTGATGAATATGCAAAGTTATTTCTAATGAGCCTATTTATAGTGATGTTTTAGAAGGAAATTTTGGAGATTTACTGTTAGTGACAAAGGCAAGGAAATTGTTTCAAGTAAGCAAGAGGTTGAGCTTAATCGAAAAGAACGAAGTTGGTTTTTCATCCACGCGAAAGAGTGGAGGTATGCTTATTCCCATCCCAAAAGAATTAAATTCTTGGTGATCCCGAACAAGGTGTGAAAACTTGTTCCTCTCTCAATATGTTTAATAATCTTGCTCTTGTTTCTCAAATTGACCAAAAAAAGTTTTAAAGATGCCGAAAAATGATGAATTTTGGATTTTTAGCTATGCAGAGGAATTAAATTCAATTTGAAAAGGAATAAAGTTTGGGAGTTAGTCCCTAGGCCCTCTCATGCTTCTATAATTGGAACTAAATGGGTTTTAGAAAATAAAATGGATGAAAATGGAAATATCATTAGAAATAAAACTAGACTTGTAGCTCAAAGGTTATTGTCAAGAGAGAGGAATAGATTATAGAAAGAAACTTTTGCACCCGTTGCTATAGATTAGAAGCTATTTGAATATTGCTTGCTTTTGCTTCTTTATAAGAATTTCATATTTGTATCAAATGGATGTGAAAAGTGCATTCTTATAAATGGTTTATATCATGGAGGAAGTTTAATGTAAAACAACCTACCGGGTTTTAAAGTTTTGATTTTCCTAATCATGTCTATAAGTTCAAAAAGGCTCTTTATGGCTTAAAACAAGTTCTAAGAGCTCTTGTATGATAGACTTAGTAATTCTTGCTTGAGAATAGGATTTAAAATGGGTAAAATTGATACTACTCTTTTTTATTAAGACTAAAGAAAATGATATATTTTAGTACAAATATACGTGGGATGATATTATTTTTGGTTCTACTAATTCATCTTTGTGTGAAGAATTTTCTAAAGTGTATGCAGTGAATTTTGAGATGAGTATGATGGGAGACACTGTAGCTTTCTTCCTTGGACTCCAAATCAAACAATCTTCAAGATGGTATTTCATAAGTCAAGAAAAATACACAAGAGATTTGCTCAAAAGGTTCAAATTCAATGAAGGTAAAATTGCAAAAACTCCTATAGAGCACATCTACTAAGCTTGACAAGGATAAAAAAGGTAAGTGTGTGGATATAAAAACTTATAGAGGTATGATTGGATCTTTTACTTTATTTAACCGCTAGTAGACCCGATATTATGTTTAGTGTATGTCTTTGTTGCTTAGATTCAATCTTGTCCTAAGGAATCACATTTACATGCTGTTAAAAGATTTTTAAATAGTTTACTTAGTACTATTGATTTAGGCTTATGTGTAGCCTAAAGAATGCTTCAATTTAATTTAGTAGATATTTTCGATGCGGAATTTTGCGGGGAAGTTTACTTGAACCGAAGTATAGAGAGAGGATCTTGTCAATCTTCTTGCGTAGCACGTCCTTAGTTTCCTGGTTAGGATAGAGATATAGCAAAATTTCGGATTGAGCCTATCCGCACTACCAGCAGATATTGCCCCAGTGCTAGTCGTTGCTGCATCAAATCGGATGAATATTTTGTGGCATGAAATCGTTATAATGTTTGGATTCAATGCCGCCTTCCCTTGGATAACACCTACTATTAGCATGAGATTATCAGTTGAAATCCTATGATTGTGTTATCTAGTTAAATTTGACTAAAAAATCCTACCCCATCATATAATCATTGCTGATGATCTATGAGCGATATGTGATATTAGGATCCACCTTTTCATTAAGAGCAGCAATGCAAGCAAATGATTAAATTATCTTTGACTTTGTTGCTAGCGCTCTGACACAAATATTTAGAGTATATTTTTAACAAGACGCTTTGCGAATTCGAAGAGAACCTTTTTGCAAATAAGTAGGCTTGAGCTTGGTGATCATTAGTTCGAATATGTGCATGGCCTTCGTATGATATATTTATAATTATTTAATTAATCTTGTTAAGAGATCTTTTAGAAGGTCATTTTTGATAGGGGAGAGATAATGAGAAAGCATGTGTTAATAGTTCTTTAGCAGGAAGTTGTGCATAATATTTATGTTCATGGCTTTTTACAGTGAATCATTTATGGAATTTACAGTTCTTTCTTTAAGATAATCAAATACTGATTATAATTTGTTATGATTTTGATTGTATCTAAATTAGGTGGGAGAGAATTTAATTATTTGAGCCTGGTATTTCGCAAGAATGATCTTTATCGCGGTATTTATGTAGCCTTAGAATTAATTATTATCGTGTAAATTATGGTGATAGACATGTATTTTAAGAGTCTAATTGTTTTCGCTTATGAATAGGAAGTTTGTCATAACATATTAAATGATCTCGCCACGTGGGAAGATTGGTTGGTTTTTTGGGCCCTCAAGTCACTCTAAAATAAATTATAATCTAATCACAACATGTTTTTCGAAATGATCATACAAATAATTCAATTATATATTAATCTATCTAGAAAATATTAGTAGTTTTAATTATTTCCGAATAGGCAATGAGAGGCGTCGAAACATTTACGAATATCCAAGCAACCAACTCGTCGAATCAACTCCTAATCGAGAGGGAACTTAAAACGAAAGATGAAATATGACCGGAAAACAAATCAATATAGAATAAAAATACCAATCGAGTTGGAATGTGACGTGGCATATTTACCAAACCATTTGCACTGGTATGACATTGTGGCAGCATACCTTGCGTGTGATGAGTGGATCATCGATAAGATGATTAATTATATGATAGACTTTTGATTTATTGAGATTGATTTACTAATAAAAATGAAAAATGTACAAACAAAAATTAAAAATGACAAAATCAAATTAAATATTATTTTATTAGGTTTGTGGTGCACGAATGGCTAGTCCTTTTATCACATGGTCATTTTTTCTTAATTTATCTCTTGACATTACATAAAAGGAATGATATATATGGTATTAAAAAAGAAAAAGGTATGAATTAAAAGGAAAATAAATTTAAATATTCAATTATTATGCTCTATGAAGTGTCTAACTGGCGGCTAGTTTATAACAGCATGGTATGTTTTTTTTATTTTTATAGGAGTTAATTTTAAAAAAAAAAATGAATATTACAAAAGAAATGAAATTTTAATATTAATAATTTAATGTTTATTGTCATCTAACGATAGTATATAGTTTAAACATCTCAACACTATTATTTGTATTGTTTTCCAAAAATCCATGGTCCAATATTAAATTTGTGATTTCTAAAAAAATTTTCCAGTCTCTATATAAAATCATTTTCGCTCCAAATTTTTGTACTAATAAATTTTACATTTCATAAATCCTCAAAAACTTCAAGAGTTTCCAATTGTTGCTCTCTCTAAGCTCCTTTTTTTTTCTTTTCATCTTATTCTTGAGAGAGTGTTATTGTATTGTGAGGATAAATTTGTTGAGTGCTTAAACTTGTAAATCCACTCTAGTGAGAGTTGTATTGTGTTCTTAAAAAATTCCAACATTTGTAACGGTTTGATCCTAAACCGTGAAAAGGATCGGGTTTGCTCTTGAACCCGTAAAAGGAGAGATGGTGTAACGGTTGGCCTCTAATCCATGGAAAGAGTCAGAAAGATTTTATTCAAATTCCCAAGAGGCACTTGGGGAGTGGAGTAGGTTGAGTTTGACCGAACCACTATAAAAATTACAGTGTCTTCTTCTCTAACTCTTTCCTTTTTATTTTTGCAATTAATTTAATCAATTTATTATATGTTTTAGTTTGTTCTTATTTATTTGCTAAAATTTGATAGAATTAAATTATCACACTTTTTTTCATCTAATTTGTTGCATAAATTGAATTTTTCTTATTATTTATAAAAAGTGTATTAATTAGTTTAATTGGGTTAATTTAGAAAAAAAAGTTTAATTAAACCCTATTCACCCCTCCTCTAGGGTTGCCATATCGATCTAACACTACACATCGTGTAGCTCTTGTTAAGCAATCTTATAGCTAATGCTACACGATCATGTAGCATTTGCTAAATGATCGTATAGCTAATGCTACAAGATCGTGTAAACTTTGCTACACAATCGTGTAGCATTTGATGCTACAAGATCGTATAGACTTTGCTACATGATTGTGTAGTTTTTGTTACAAGATCACATAGTTGCTTGCTACACGACCACTGCAAGATGGTTCGTTGAAAGGCGGTTTGGTTCGAGTGGTTCAAGGCCCAGTTCACCTATTTCGAACCAAATGACTCAAGTTTTTGTAATAGATAGCTTTTTACTTTTTCCTTTTTGAGGTCCTATCCCGGTCCATCAACTGTTAGTGTAAATATACATGTGATGTATGTTTTATATTGTATGTCATAATGTATGTCATATAGTTTTAAAACCCACCATAAGTTATGCATTTATATTCATGCATCATTTTATATTATAATTGTTATAATATATGAATATGCATGATTTAAATTACACAAAGCATGCTCATGCGTCATATAGTATAAATATTATAGTATATGTATGCATGCATCATAGCATATCCATGCATCATTTATATTATAATTGTTATAATATATGGTTGAATGAATGTATGGAAAGTATGCTATAGCATGATTCATTACTTAGTTATATAACTATTATATATTAGTAATGAATGAAAATTGCATGAAGCATGACATTACCTTAGGTTAATTTATAAATGTTATAATTAACTGAAGTATGCAAGCATGCAATGGTTGTTTTTAATTGTTTCATTTATTTAAAATTTTTATAACTAAATGAAATTAGAATTAAAATCAATAATTAAGAGTTGCATGCAAACCTTAGGATATAATCATTTTTTAAAATTGTTTTAAAATATGATTGAGATAGACCTAAGATCACGTTTCTAATGAGATTAGAAAGGTAAGTTTAAGCTTTTAATCGGTTTAATAGGATTCAATTGATTCTTAATAAAATATTAAATAGGTAACAAATATATCTATAAGGAACCTTTTGTCTAAGGCGGGTTCTGGCTAGGCTGAGGTACGTAAGTTGATGGAAACGTCACACCCATACCTGGGAATCTACTTGGAAAGGTGAATTAGATAGATTTGTTACATGCATGAAAATTTGATCAAAGTCTATTAAAGAGTTTAATGAGACTTCAATCAAAATTGTTTAATCATCAAAGACAAGAGTTGTTTTTTAGCAAATTAAACAAACACTTAGATAAAATCAATAGTCAGCTTTTTTCCTAAGTTAATTAACCCTAGGTAGAACACTCAGTGGGAGAAAATAAGGTATATTCTACTTCATTTTAACCTCTACATGTTTCTCTCTATAAGTTCACACCGTGAAATCTACTCTCGGCCTTGAGGCACCATGGGTGTCCTCCTACGGGTGACATTTGGGTAGGTCAATAACAAGGTGAATGGAAAGAGTGTTTATAGTAAGTTAGAGTGGGACGTGTGACAGCACATCCCTCGGTCTCTCTCATTAGGTTAAATAAAGTTTCATGCATCGCCTCGTTGCATCGTGGGTGTCCCTCTAAAGGATGGTTGTATTGCATGACACTTTATTCGATCTCCAGAAATGGATAAGGTTGCTTTAGTTTCATGTCCCAATCGATTTTTCCCTACTGTTGGCTCATTGGGGCGGAACTCTAGAACCTAAAATGAGGGGTTACTGATGCGTTATTTTATGTGATGAAGTTATGGAATGAAATGCGATGATGGAAATATGTTGAGCAACAAGTTTTCTCAGCGGAATCTAATTATAAACCCCACTGAGTTTCCTGGTAAGTCCAGGGTCGAACTCAGGGAATAGGAAAAAACAGTATGTGGTGATAATTTCTAAGAAGACTTTGCGGTAACCAAATAACCAAATAGTTGTTTTGGGTTGTTGTTTGCGGTATAAAATAAATGTATGCGGCATATTTGAGAAAAGTTCAATTATGTGGTAGATACACTGAGTATGCAGAGGAATGGGTTGAGAAAGTCTTTAGCTAGCCTTTCCCAGGAATGCGTTCAAACTATGCGATCATGCTACACTCATGCGACAGCAAATCATTTTCCAATGCAAATGCAGTGCTCCTAGTTCTAGGACACATGTGTTGAATGCAATAATGTCCATAGAGCTTATTCCTAAGTCTTTACTTTTTTCTTATGCGATGATGCAAGATGCACACAAAGACAAGGTGACCGCACACAATCATATCTTATCTCTAGGATGCATGTGATGCGTTAATACCAAACAGTGCTTATTCCTAAGCTCCTATCTCTTGATTATACATTCTAATCTGACTCTCCCGAGTCTAGATTCTAACCTGACTTTTCCAAGCCTAGATTATGCCTTTAGACTACCCTCTCGAGTATCCCTAATGGACGAGTGATGCATACATAATACAAGATAATCACATAGAATGAAGATCCCCAGTTATGCTAGCTAAGTGGCTTTGCAACCCATTCGACAGATTTAGCTACTCATGCGTAATAAATAGAGAGTGAACAGATATAAAGAAGTAAATTCCATTTCTATAGATAAGTTTAAGTACAAAATGACAATGGAAGATAAGGATAGAGAACCTGATAGCAATCCCTTGCTTCCCAAGGCTTTTACACTGTCAACTCTACTCTGTTCAAAAGATATTCCTGCTTCCGCAGGAGCTGGCCCTCTCTCTGAGCTCGACGCTTTCGGCACTCTTCCAAGTTCATCAGAACGATCTCTCGGCTTCCGCCTTAAATAAAAGAAAATCTAAGAACAAGGCTATTCTATTTAAAGGAAAATTCTCTAACTATATGAACTCTTTTACTGAAGGTTGCTCTTGGTATTTATAGAGCTTCGGGTGAAAGGTGTCTTCTCTCTTATGATTGCACTTATGGGATGGCATTAATTCTCTGTCTAATGCGTCGAATATTTGTCACCGAAAAGTTGAGTATACTTGCTACAGTAGTTTGTTAGTGGCTTGTCAACTTAATTTGGACTCGACCGTCATCAATTTTCTGTCCCATCGTGATTTATTATGCCTTTCACCCAGATGCACCCACCAAGTTGCAGCGGCTCTATGCGGTAATCCTTCTTGAGCAGATGTTTGTGAGCACAAATCACCGCAAAGCCTTGCAGTAACGCTGCGCTCGACTGTTGCATTCTTGTGATTGCATTTTACGCTATGCATCAATGTAAATTCTGCACAAAAATACAAAAGTTAACTGTTTTTATGCGATGAACACATGCGACCGCAATGTCATGAACTTAATGCTTTTTGGACGCAATCTTATATATTTTATCAACGCAAACTTGCATTGTTTAATAACTTAGTACTGTAATAACGTGTATTTTTGCCCGTTATCACACCCCTTAATTTAAAAAATGCTTGTCCTCAAGCATAAGCTAAATATTTCCTTTAGAAAGTCGACCGCAATCTCTTTTCCTAGATTTCTCAAGGATACTTCATTCAAATCTTATATACCAAAATTTCCTTGATTCTTATTCAAGTCTCTTCTTAAAATATTTCTGAAATCTAGGGACCGCGAGTTTAACCTTCAAAAGGACTTTACTAGATTCTAGGACATCGCATGATTTATTTCAAAAAAACTTTTTTTTTTCACTGAGGCGTTAAATGACTTTTATCCTTGCATATTTTTTACATTATTATTTTTTTCTGACCTTGCGCTGATCCAAGTGCCTCGCCTTCGTTTTGGCTTGACCCCACGGGTGTCATGCAGACATCCAACTACGAGAAAGGCGCTTTTTCTCAGACTAAACTCATACCTACTCGGCAGCGGAGTTGCGGTCATTTATTTATGCGTTGAACACTATTCCTACCTTCGTTTTGGCTTGCCCCCACGTGTGTCATGCGGACATCCAACTACGAGTAGGATTCGATCGCGACGTTATGATTTTTTTTAGAGCTAAAAATAGCAAGGTCGAAAATAAATACCTCACCCCCAAATTTAAAATGCGAGAGTGTCCTCATTGCCAAAAGATTGAAAGAAGTTATGCAATGTTCTTAGGAAGTTCGGTAAAGGGTTAGTTTGAAAGAAAACTAGCAGACCACTAACTTTTAGAAATATTTCATGAGGTGACTGTCCTAAAATTAAGTTGACTCTAGTGTACATGAAGGTTTCATCATTGAAATCATAATTGGCAAAGAGAAAGCATGTGGTGACTGATTAAATTTATCAATGTTAAATGATTGCGGTAACCAAAGAGGATGCGGCGATAAAATTTCAAAATTAAAATGCGATATGATAGTGCAGAATTTGGAATAAAGTGAAGGAAAAATACAACCCCCAAATTTACGTTGTTGCTCGCATTGTTTGTTGACGCATCCTGCTTTGCGGCGATCTACTGTCTTTAGATTGCGGTGACAGAATAAAGTAATTGCGTCTTCGTGTAACGCCTCCGCAATCGTTCACCTCGATCATTGCAAGAAAAAAATTGAGAGGGTCAAATAATATTAAAAAAAAATAGAGTTAACAAAATCTTTCACCGCAATCGTTCAGTGCGATCACATTTTTTTTAAAAGAAGTAAATATACGATAACAGATAACAACAAGGTGATGAAAGTTCATGAAGTATCGATGTAGAAAAAGGATATTCAAAAGGATTGCGTCCCTGATGAGGTTGAATAGCATAGTAACTCAAGGCCTGCTTATTTTTCGGTACAAGCTGGACTTTTTATGTCCATGACGGATTTTTCTTCTTTTCTATGTCCTCTGGAATCTTGATTTCCTTAATCCAGAGTTTTTCCCCATTAATGTTCATCACAATCTCCCCCTTGCGCACATTAATTTGAGCGCGACCGATCAAGAGGAATGGTCGTCCCAATATGATGGGTGCATCTTATTCCTCTTTATAATCCAAAATGATGAAGTCTGTCGGCAAGATGAATTTATCAATTGAGATTGCAGCATCTTTCAACTCTCCTTCAGGATGAATTCGGGATCTGTCCGTAAACAGGAGAGTCTCTGTCGTGGGCGTGAGTTTGCCCATATTCAATCGTTTGAAGATTGATAGCGGCATT